>NC_090734.1:725240-735240 GCF_036898095.1 Palaemon carinicauda | reverse complement strand
TCCTAAGTTAATTTTTTACATATTGTCATACTTCTATATTCAAGTCCTTGTTTTATATATGAAAATATTTGACTTGTTAATTTATTTCCGTTTAAAATTTTTAAAGGTTACGCATAAATGACAGAGGCAAGGGACAGGACAGTGGCCTACAGACTGATTATATACACATGCTGCATAATACACGCCCAACCTCCTCTCCACCAAGCTAAGACCAGGGAGGGTCAGGCAATAGCTGACTATGACTATAGGCTTCCCTCCCATCCAACTCCTTAGTTCACGAGGATAGTGAGGTTGCGCAAACGAGTTTGAGCTGAACCCGGGTCCAGCATAACGCCAGGCAGAAACGTTTCCAAAAGATCACCACAACCCAATTCCTTTGACTGAATGACTCCAAACGTAATATACCACAGGAAGAGAGAACCACAATTGAAAATGGAAATGAAAATGTGTAAATAGTAAATCAGATTAAGATACATTTGGTGGACCAAACTCATCAGCGAGGTAATGGAATATTTTTTTTATTGCCTATATGCGTCACTTATATAAAGTGAAGAGCATCACATTTAAATTTTGCTCTTAATGATAAACCTTGCTACACATTTTTTCATGAGTTATATATATATATATATATATATACAAATATATATATGCATATATATATGTATATGAATATATATGTATATATATATATATATATATATACATATATATATATATATATATATGTATCTATCTATACATATATATATATGTATATATATATATATATATATGTGTGTGTGTGTGTGTGTTCTGATAAAATAGTGCTGAAAAACTAGTAAAAGGTAATATAGCAGATTTTTATATAACAATTCTTTGATATTTCAGTCAGAAATGAGAGAGGTAGCTCGGAAAAATGATTGTAGTTAACGCAAAATTTATGTTGTTAAAATTCACTATTATTATTATTATCATTATTATTATTATTATTATTATTATTATTATTATTATTATTATTATTATTATTATTAGTATTAGTATACTCCTGCGACCCCGTACTATCACCAGGTCGATTTTAATTTCATATATATTTACAGTGAGCCCTCGCTACTTCGCAGTTCGACCATCGCGGATTCACCACTTCGCGGATTTTTTCATAACTCATGTATATATATATATATATATATATAGCGCGGATTTTCCGGAAATTTCGAAAATACCGCGATGTTACCGATGATGCGAGATTGGAGAAAGTAAGGAAAATTGAATCATGATTGATTTTCAATATAATGAAACTTTGAAGAGCAACAAAGATATCATTTGTTAGAAAGATAGAGAGGGGTAAGGAATGGCAGGTAGTGAAAAGTAGGCCACAGAGAGAGAGAGAGAGAGAGAGAGAGAGAGAGAGAGAGAAAGAGAGAATGAATCAGCTGTTGTAATCTAATGTCGTGTTTTTGTTTCGTGAGAATTTCATCGCCACGACTATAACAACAACATACTGTACTGAACTTTACAGTATTATACAGACTACTGTAATATGATAAAGTAAAATATTTGTAATAACCTATTTTATATGAAATGGGGTTATTTTTTTTTGTTTAAAATTTACATTTACATACGTAAAACAACTCTCTCTCTCTCTCTCTCTCTCTCTCTCTCTCTCTCTCTCTTTCGTAAATTGTTTTCCTGCTTTGCTAGTATGTATGATTTTATATAGATACCGTAAATAATATTTGTAATAACATATTTTCTAAAAGCTTTTACTGTAATATCATTATTTATCACTTTCATCATGGCGTTAAATGCCTTCGTTTGTTTACTGAGCGTACTTTATGACGCCGTCGTTTCAGGCGGCGTCATAAAGAAAAAAATTTCATTTGGAAGTCCTAAGAAAAATTAAGTAAAACATTGGTAATAACAAAATCAACATACTGTACTGAATAATCAATATATTCGATGCAAAAACTAACCTATACACAGACGTGTAAATGCGTTTGTTTCTTCATTATGATCAGATATAAACGTAAACAAAACATTGGTTGCCATTTTTTATCGTGCTTTTTGGCGTGTTTAGGAAACGCATGATATAAAATCGCCTTTAATATTTGTGCCTGTTTTAGTTTAGGGTAATGTAGTATATGCATTAAGTGTTCTGTACATTAAAGGGTGGTTTGTTAACAGTACTACGTACAAGGGAAGGTTTTAAAAGTCTGAATATACATGTGAAATAAATACGTAAATATGATGTCACTATTTCGCGGATTTTCACCTATCGCGGTCGGGTCTGGAACCTATCTACCGAGATAAACGAGGGCTCACTATTTATTCATTTATTTACTTTTTTTTAGCAAAGGGAGAGGAATGGTATGTTAAAAATAATTATTCCTGCAATATTATCAACATTCATAGTTTTCAAAAGCTACTAATACTGAAATATTTTTAATAATTCTGTAATTATTTATTGGCAAACTAGATTACAGCATTGATCAATTCTTAACTCACAAAAAGAGGATAATTATTCCTGCAATATTACTAACATGCATGGTTTTTCATAGCTATCAAACCTAAAAAAATATTTAATAAGTCTGTAAATATTTACTGGCAAACTAAATTACAGCATTCATCAACTCTCAATTCACAAAAGAGGATAATGATGCCTGCAATATTATCAACATTCATAGTTTTTCATAGCTATCAAACCTAAGCAAATATTCAATAATTCTGTAATTATTTATATCCAAACTAAATCACATCATTGATCACCTCTTAACTCCTTAATAAAAAATAAAAAAAAAAGTAAATAAGAATCAAGCTGGTGACAGTAGGGATAAAACACATACTTTTCCTCAACTGTCATACCTAAATAAATCATGATTTTTGTGTAATCATTTATCGGCAAAGTAAGTCATACCATTGATGAAATTTACAGAAAGAGCATAATCATTCTTGCAATATTATCAATATACATAGAGTTCTACAGTTTTCAAACTCACTCAGGGAGATGCCTGATGTATTTGAGCAGCAAGCCTTGAAATTCGTAATCGTGCATTTGTTATAGCCAGTCTCATGTCATCTCTGACATCCAATCTGTTTCTGTTCTTCCTTTTTATTTTGAGAAGAGTTGAAAACCCTCCCTCACAAAAGTGGGTAGTAGCAAATAAAAAAAGAACACGCAAAGCTGTAATGCTGACTTTGGAGTATGACTGATACATAGCACACCAGAACTGAGTCACTGATTTCTCCTTGAATAGATTACTAGCTGAAGAGTCGTTCATTAGATCTAGGAATTCATCTTGGATCTCATCTGGGATGTTGGACATATTAAATGCTGAACAAAATGGGATCCTTATCAGAGTCTACTGTCCCTCTGCTAACCCAGGGAAGTATCTCTCGAACTCCTTTTCTAAAGACTGAATATGTCTGTAATCTCATCCTTGAGGAACTGATCCAATTGGATACAAGATTCATCCAATTTTGATAACAGAATAAAGCACTTCTTGTAGAGAGGCAGGGAGAGTCTTACTGCCGACCACCTTGCTAGGGCTTCGCAATCCCACAGGGGGTCGTGACCACCGGTTGGGAACCCCTGGTATACATTATATAAAATTATTTCAAATGAATCGCTGAACAATTTGGATTAATACTTGCAACCAACAACATATTTATAAGAGTACTATCATCGGAAACTCCTCTTAGCTAATTATTACAAAGTCCTTATAAATATAGACCTTTGGTATGTCTGCCTTCATCTACAACTAGAAATTCACATAAATCACAACATGGTCAAAAGTTATTCGTATATCATTATTCAGTTTGTTGTTTCCGTTAGCCAAAAGTTACTTTGCATATCAACTTATCCTTGTAGTAGACCCTTCAATGTTACTGATATTTATTTTTTTTTTTCTTGCTCTGATCTGGAAGTTTCTTAGAAGATGATTTATTTATTTCCTTGGTATTCTGGTGAGGAATGAAAATATCTCTTTCGAAAGCCAAAATAAAATAAAACATTTTAAGAATGTGAGTTTTTCATTTGTTATCATATAAAATTTAGCTACGGAAAGCAGATCTAGGAGAAGGACAATCCAAAATTAAACCATTGTTTTTTATTTTTTGGGTAGTGGTATAACCTCTTTACCGTGATTTTACACTGTCTTGGGTTACGAATATCTTAGACTTATTCTATGTTTCCTTATTCCCTTACCTTATTTGGCTATTTTCCCATGTTGGAGCCCTTTGCCTTTTATCATCCTGTTTTTCCAGCTAGGGGCTGTAGCGTGAATAATAATAATAACAACAACAATAATAACAATAATAATAATAATAATAATAATAATAATAATAATAGTAATATTGATAATGATTATAATTATAATAACAGTTACAATAATAATAATAATAATAATAATAATAATAATAATAAAAATAATAATAATAATAATAATGAAAATAACAATAACAATAACGGCAATAATTTTAATGATAAGGGTTGTAGATTAGTTAGTAATAATAATAATAATAATAATAATAATAATAATAACAATAATAATAATAATAATAATAATAGAAATTATAATGATAATAATAGCAACAACTACAACAACAACAATAATAATAATAATAATAATAATAATAATAATAATAATAATAATAATAATAATAATAATAATAATAATGTTAGCAGAAATCACATAAATCAAACTTTTTTTCTATAATGAGAAAGGTAATCCAATGAGGTGTCTGTCATGTGTTCAATATTATTATCTATGCTTTAGGGAAACGTTTGCAATCAGATCACATTTGATAACTTATGAGGTTAAAGCGAATCTTGAAGAGCATAAACATTATATGCAATCCTTACTTTGATTGTCATAATGTGTAAAATAAATTTTAAAATCGCACTCCTTATAAGCAACTCCAACACTGATTTTCATAATGTAGAACTTATATTGATGGCGAATTTTTCTCCCCACGATCAGCGTCAGAGGTCATCTTTCATATATTTGGAAGTGGAAAATCTCTCCAAAGTTAATCACGTGTGATGATTGACCTTGACTTCTAATAGAACTAAATGATCATGAGCTTGGAATTCAATTCACATTTCAATCATAATTAGGAGGTTTGCAATGATGGTAGTAGGTTATCTCTTGCAATATTACGATTTATATATATATATATATATATATATGAGTGTGCCAGTTCATGTGCGTGTATACTGTAAAGATAACACACACTCACACACACACACACACACACACACACATATATATATATATAGGTATGTATACATACATACATATATATATATATATATAGGTATGTATACATATATATATATATATATAGGTATGTATACATATATATATATATATATATGTATACATACCTATATATATATATATATATATGTATATATATATGTGTGTGTGTGTGTGTGTGTGTATATATATATGTGTGTGCGTATGCAAATACAACACATGTGTATAGTAGGCGGCAAAACTGATGCAACGAATTGCATAATTCATTGTACGTACTTTGTTAGAAACTTTTGTGATTGTCGTAGTATATTTTATTTCAATTATTATCATCCTCCTTATATAATAATAAGTATCAGTGATTAACTGTAGAACCATACAAGACATTTCCTTATTGAATTGTCAATGATAGTTCAATAATTGTTTACTAAAAGAAAAATAAAAGAATTTCTCCCGAGAAACATATGCGTTTCGCAATGTGTGATATCGAGTGTTCACCATTCAGGGCAGCAGGAACCTCCGAGAGCAGGAGCATTGGACTACTATGATTGAAAATTACTTTTATAGCGTTACATTGAAAGTTATCATGATTTCTTTTGATGAAGAACAAATAAGTTTGGTATCTAATTGAATGAACCAAATAAGACACAAATTGGTTTAAAAAAAAAAAATCTCAGTTAAATGCGTGTTTAACTGCATGGTTAAGCCTATTTCAATTTACAATTCACATTAGGCCTTGCTTATGCACTTGGAGCCTTCTGCCATAAATGGTGAAAATTTATTTAAACAAATAATAATATCAACCACTTATCAGGGAAATGTCTTTTGTGGTTTAACAGTCAATCACTGATACATATTATCAGATGAAAACGGTGACATTGATTTGAATAAAATATACTAACTGGCAACTCTAAAAGAGACTTGGTGGCAACACCTTCTCTCAAAGATAACTCTGCTCGTCAGAAGACTAATAATTTGGGGGGCCAGGGGACTTGGCCCCTGCCCTAGCAGCTACTGACTGGCGATGAGAATATTAGGAAAAAATATACCATTAGCAAATCATGGCTGATATTTCATTAATTGGATAAACAATGTTATGTTTGTGTCGATGGTCAAAACCGAAGCCAAAGCTGGCGGAGAGTCTGAATGGTCGGTTCATAAATGCTGAAATAAAAATTACCAAAGCTCCCAACTTCTCTGGTGAATTTAAGTGCATTCACACTTGATTACGCTTAATGTTACGAAGATTTGCCTTTTATATATTATTGAAGCTTGCATGGTTTTATACATCTTCACTAACATAATTGATAATACAGTATGATATTAGATATTTGTTTCCACATTGCTCGAAATATACATAGATAACGTAGGTATTCTTATGTTGTACGAGAGTTTCAAATTGTTTCGTTTCTATATCCTGAAGTAATTATGGTATTTTGAAATAATTACTTCTACCATATTTTTTCTTTGGTTTCTTATAAATATCATGGAAAAGATATTTGTACATCATATGTTAATTTTTTTTTTGTCTGAAAGAGCTTTGAATATATGAAAAACGAGGTTTTCAGATACGCATTGTAGTTACCAGTTAGTGAATTTCGAATGAAATCTTCTTAAATTTGTTGTATCAGCTTTAACGCCGACTCTACAGCAAACAGCATTTCTACAGTAATCACAAATATATAGATACACACACACACACACACACACACATATATATATATATATATATATATTCACACACAAATTATATATATATATATATATATATATTCACACACAAATTATATATATATATATATATATATATGTCACATAGAGAACAAGTAACCCATACGAAAAATGAAGTAAATGCGCATGAAGTGGGGCGGATGTTGCCGACCTATGACCGTCTCCCTGATTCATGGGTAGTGTGGGAAGAAGTTTGAGCCGCTTTCCTCATTGTTTGCTATGTGCTGACCCAAGCACACGTTTACTGAACCTGATTCCATGTCAACAGGTACACCGAGGAGAGGGGACACGGAGTGAGAACCAGCCTGGTGCGGTTACATCACCTGCGACGGCTACCCTTAGGCGAGACAAAAACTCATATCCCCAGCAATGTAGGTGAAAAAAGAAAACCCAGAGTAAGTCGGGAGAAGAGCAGTTACGTTCGAGTCCCAGGAGTGAGTGGGCCTCAATACACCCACCTGCAATGTTAAGCATACCCCAACCCTGGGGGGAGGGGTGTCGATGTGCCATGAGATGTCCAATAATTTCTTTTGTTGTACTAATCTTAGTCATATAAATGTCTCCTTGAGTGTCCGCTCTCCATGTGTGTATTTTATTAATTACAAGTTAATTCCATTGTATTGACTGATCAAATCATTTGAAAGTCAGCAAGAAACCTTCTTTTCTTCTGTTATGTAATCTCAAGATTTAAAGTTCTATTTCAGTCGCTTTGAAGAAGATTTAAGGCCGATTCACACGACCCGTTTTCTTTCCGACAGGCTGGTCGTCGGTTAACCGGCGTCTAGTTTTCTTACGTGTAATCAAATGCAACTGTTCACACGACCCGTTAGGCTGACGATAGCCCTCGGACGTCAGCCCTCCGAGTTGGCTCGGCTTTCTTTCCAAGAAACCTCGTCCGGTTTGACGGCCGTCAGCCACCCGTCCCAACCAACGGCTGGATGATTTTTGTGTGAACGATGACTTGTATCGTAACCGTTCGTTTCGTGGCCTACAATTAACAAACCCTGACTTTTCCTCATAGTATAATGATAGAAATTAGTTAGTTTGTTGTTGACACCATGTATTAAGGCCGATTCACACGACCCGTTTTCTTTCCGACAGGCTCGCCGGCGGTTAAGCGGCCTCTAGGTTTCTTACATGTATTCAAATGCAACTGTTCACAAGACCCGTCAGGCAGACAGCGGCCCTCGGATGTCAGCCGTCCGAGTCGGCTCGGCTTCCTTCCCAAGAAACCTCGGCCGGTTTGACGGCCGTTAGCCATCCGTCCCAACAAACGGGTTGATGTTTCGTGTTAACGAGGACCTGTATCGTACCTGTTCGTTTCGTGACCTACAACCTCGATTTTTCCTTATAGTATAGTCATAAAAATTGAGTTAGGTTGTTGTTGACACCATGTATGAGAGGTTAATTGAACATGTACAAGGGTATGAGGAGATGCTAGACATGGCAAACAAGATGTATAGAAATAATTTACATCAAGAAAAGATATGGAAAATGACTGTGGAGGCATTTAATAAAACAGGTGGATTTTAATATTCTTGGCATGGTGCATAAAGTATAATGAAGTTGCATAACTTATTTTATAAACACAGTTATCAACCAACATCTTATAGTGTCAAAATTATCGTAGTTTACTCGGTGTTCACGTGACAGATTCGAGTTATACAATGAAAACCGCGCGCTGGTAAACGGATATGGAACGCCTCGTGTGAATGTAAAACATTTCAACGGAGGTTAGCCACCACCCAGCCTGTCGGAAAGAAAACGGGTCGTGTGAATCGGCCTTTATGCTCATTTCTGTTGTGAAAATTAACTCAGACAATAAATCCCCGTACGATGTAAAAATCGGCTAATTCACAGTCTCTCATCAATTATTGTTTTATAATTTACCTACGCCATGTGACATTTATGTAAATATATATATATATATATATATATATATATATATATATATATAATTTCCATTGAAGGCGATAGCCTTAGTGGCGCTAATATGTTTCCTGCAGAAATCCTGATATTTTCTCAGCTTCTTCAATTTTTCAGACGTAATTCTTTGGTTTAATGAACGATGATTATTAATTTTCTTCATACATTATTCAGTACAGCACTGTTTCGACATTATTATTATTATTATTATTATTATTATTATTATTATTATTATTATTATTATTATTATTATTATCATTATTATTATTATTATTATTAAGCTACAGCCCAAGTAGAAAAAGCAGGATGCTATAAGGCCTAGGGCTCCAACAGGGAAAAGTAGCCTTGTGAGGAAACGAAATAGGGCAAAAAAAAAATAAGTAAAAAAATTATTAGTATTCAACTGATACAAAATTATTCAAGGACAGTAACAACATTAAAATAGATCTTTCATATATAAACGATAAAATGGCTGCACATGTAGTTGTTTTTGTGGTTGTTGTCACCTAATACAACAGAATAAATAGCGCTTTTGCTTTTGTTGTATATAATTAGGGTAGCCTTTCGCTACTTAAACACTTGTAGGGAAAAGAGCAACTCAACAACTCTTGGGAGATATTGATTCGTAAAAGCTTCTTGTCTTAATTGGTAGTTGGATAAAAAAATACATAATACAAAAAATAACTAAAAGAAAAAAAGCACATACTGTAGCTACCCACTGGAAACGTCACTTCCTGGCAATCTGTTGGAAGGGAGTTCGAGACCAACTCAGGCTTGATAGTTTCTAGTAGTGCCTGCAACCTCACCATCCTTTTGATCTTGTGATTATGGGCTTATGGTAATCTCTTGGTCTACCTGCTGAGTCATCAGCAACCATCGCCTGGTCTTCCATGGTCCTAGTTTGATTAAGATGGGACGTAGGCGCTGATCATGTGTATATACGGTTAGACCCTAGGGCATTGCCGTGTCCCTTGCCTCTGTCATTCATGAATATTATGAAATTAGGGGCTTCATCGTGAACATGAAAATCTGCAAAAGAGACACGCCACTTTTCAATAACTCCGCTAAAGCAAATACAGCAGTGTAAAAGTTTCTAAGTTTCTGTCATTATT
>NC_090734.1:700240-722740 GCF_036898095.1 Palaemon carinicauda | reverse complement strand
CCATTGTATATTCCGTTCTCATCATCTCTGTGTTTCGTCTATTTATCTTAATCCCATCCTCTAGTGATATTTCATGCGTTCTGGTAAGGAAGCATTGCAAATCCAGTGGTGTTCTGCTAATAAGAACAGTGTCATCAGTATGCTCTAGGTCGGCTGATTTCCTATTACCAATGAAGTCCAATCCTGCTCTACCATCTCCAACTGTTCTTTGCATTATAAAATCCATGAGGTAACAATACATCCCCTTGGAGTACTTCACTGTTCACTGGAAATTCGCTTGATAGGACTCTCCTGATATTGAATTTGCACTTCCTATGCTCATGACAGACTTAATCAAATTCAAATATGTAAGAGGAACTCCATATAAATGAAGGAATTTCCACAAAATTGGCCTGTGCACACCATCATAAGGCTTTTTCATAGTCCACAAATGCCATCAAAAATGGATTCCTATATCCTACATATTGCTGTACAACATGTCTTAAAAATGAGAATTTGGTCACTACAAACTTCTACCTATTTTAAATCCCGCTTGTTCATCTCTTTGTTTTTTCATCAATCGTTCTAGACTCTTTAGGATAAGCATGCTACTTATTTTCATGACAACTGACATAAGTGTAATACCTGTGTAATTATTGCAATCAGTCAAATCTCCTTGTTTGCCATTATCACCACCACTCCTAACTCCTATTCATCAGGTTTTTGTCTTTTCATGCCACATTCTACGAAATAACCTTGCAAATAGTCGGGGAGTTACTTTTTTTCGGCTAATATTAACTCAGCAGTTATTCCATCATATGCAGGGCCTTTCCATCTCTTGAGTTTTTTAGGAATACCTTCGACTTCAAACACACTTAATTTATTCATGGATACATTAAGATCTTCCCTCAGCTTCATGTATATCAGTCAAATTATTCCTTTCATATCTCCTATTCATGACTTCACTAAAGTGTTCCACCCAACGTTGACTTTCTACATCCTTGGTTTTTGTAACCGACCCGTCTCTCTTTTTGATGGATATATGCTTCTTATTTGTACCTGTGGAGATTTCATTAATATTTCTATGAGCAATTCTTACACCATGACCACTTCCTGGATTTATATCTTTGTCAGCCTCCTCTGCTTTACTGTCTAAATATTCTCTCCAGTCATTCCTGTCTTTTCTTTTGACATTACTCACAATACTTGAATACTTAGCATGTTCTACCTTATAATTTTTTATTACTTCATCGAAAACTTTCAACAATCAATTTCTGTTTTTTTCTCCTTTTTATAGTATCCCAAGAATCATTTGATATCCATTTCTTTCTTGTAACTACATGTCCCAAAACTTTACAACCAACTAACTGATATTTGTTCTTAATATCAACACCATTCTTCGTTAATTGTCTGCTCTACTTCTCTTAAAGTCTCTAAGACTGCAAATCGATTCATACATTCAACTACACAAGTTTCTCTATGTTCATATTCTAGAAGTGTAGTTGCATCAAACCTAGGTATTCTATCTACATTTCTGTTGGGTGCTTTAATTTTAAATTACAAACTCGACAATGAGGAGCTGGTGATCACTAAGAATATCTGCACCTCTATACGCTTCTCACATTTCTCAGAGTCCTCATTCTCTCTTTGTTAATAGCTCTGTGATGTATTGGATTTCTGTAGTTGCCACATAGTGAAGCCCATGTATATTTGTGGATAAGGATTGTGCTGGAAAAAGCACCTCCAATAAGATTGTTTGCCAAAAAAAAACATAAAATTGGCCCCATTTTCTTTTATAACTTCACCAAGTACCTCAATACCCATCACATTCTCTATGTCTTGAATATTCTTTCAAACTTTGGCATTGAAATCATCAATCACAATTTTTGTATCTCTTTCTGGGATATCATCTATTACACTCTGCAGTTCTTCGTAGTATTCATCTTTAATTTCTTCTGGGGCATCATTTGTTGGTGCATAGCACACTGTTCATATTACACTGCTTAGTCTTAAACTTCACAAGTAACAGCCTTTTCTGCTCTTGGTGTCATGCTCATTCCAACCCCTTCTCTTTTCGAATCCATCATTTATTCCTGAATATATATATATATATATATATGTAAACCCACCCACATATATATATATATATAAAATATATATATATATATATATATATACACACACATATATATAAATATATATACATATATATATATATATATATATACACGCGTGCGTATGTGTACGTATGTATATACATATATATACGCGTGCGTATGAATACGTATATATATATATATATATATAATATTTATTTATATATGTATACACACACATTCATGTGTGTATGTGTGCACATAGTGCGTTGTTTTGGGCTGTAGCAACAGAGCATGAGAACTGGATAGAAACTGTTTTTAACCCCCGACAAGAAGTGAAGTTATTGGCTCTGTAACCACGATAGAACCACGATAAGTGGAGGATCAGGAAGGACCAGACAACGGATGGTAATGACCTTGTCACTAGATTTATTGGCTTCCCCCAAACCTCATTTCCTTAGCCCACAAGGATAGTGAGGTTACAGACAATCCAAGAAATTTTCGAGCTTCAGCGTGACTAGAACTCTCGACATACGTGGTCAGGATCGCAAGGAATTATCTATCATAAACAATATTTTCCATTGTTCCCTAGTTTATACCAATTAGTAGACAGCCCTTTGGGAGAGAGAGAGAGAGAGAGAGAGAGAGAGAGAGAGAGAGAGAGAGTACCAAATTTCCCTGATACATGCTTTTCATTTTTGAATAGTAGGAAATACCATTAAACTAAACTCATGGGAGAACACTTATGACTGACACGGGCATCTCATCTGCAACATCTTAACGACGTCATGTTACAGGGAGTTCCACTCCAGCATAATTACCAACCAAGCTCTGAAAGTTGCTGTCTTAGTCCTTAATACTGGTTCATATTTACTAGAATGCAGCTGTCTGGCATAACACACACACACACACACACACACACATATTATATATATATATATATATATTATACATGTATATATATTTTTATACGTATATATATATATATATATATATATAATTATAGGTTATAGGTTACCCAGGGCCTCAGCTGCCCGCTAAGAATACTACCACTAGAGAGTTATTTGTTCATTTGACAGACCAGATAGTGCTATATTTGATCTTTCTCTCAGGTTGCAGCTCATTTTCCTGTTGCCTACACACGCACACACACCGAATAGTTTTCACTATTCTTTACATATTCGCCTCTGCACCTCATACACCTGAAAACACAGATACGATACAATTCGTCCTCGCTCAAGGGGGTTAAGACTGCAATGTAATTGTTCAGTGGCTACTTTCCTCCTAGTAGGAGTAAAAGAGTCTCTTTAGCTATGGTAAGCATTTCCTCTGGGAAATGGACACTCCAAAATCGAGCCTTTGTTATCTATTCTTAGATAGTGCCATAGCCTCTGTACCAGGGACTTTCATTGTCTTGGGGTAGAGTTCTCTTGCTTCAGGGTAAACTCGGGGATACTATTCCATCTTATTGATATCCTCTGCTTGTTTTTTAAAGTTTTTATATTTTATATATGAAATAATTATTGTAATGTTACTCACTGTCCTTAAAAATATTTTTAACTGTTAATTACCTTTCTTGTAGTTTCTATATTTCTTTTCCTCATTGGGCTATTTTCCCTGTTGGGGCCCTCGGACTTATAGCATTCTGCTTTTCCAATTACGGCTGTAGCTTAAAAAGTAATATATATACGTACATATATATATATATATATATATATAAATCTAAATCTAAATATATATATATATATATATATATATATATTGTAATAGTACAAGCCTTATTATAATTGCATCAGCAATGCTATGCTCTTCTCTCTCTCTCTCTCCTCTCTCTTCTCTCTCTCTCTCTCTCTCAACACTCTTTATTGGATATCTTAAAATTCTCCGCCCACAAGACAATGCACCTTCTCTGTTAACTGATAATTTCGAGATGGAATTCCATTGCTAGTTTTAACGATCAATCTTTTTACTTGATTACAAGATAATGAACAGTGTGTGTTTTTTTTTCTTTTTTAGCAAGCAATCTTTTATTATATTCAGCTTCATTTATTCTCTGATATTCGGTCTTTTTTTTATCCTAAGGCTTTTTTTCCTCTTATTTTTTGTTGTTTCTTTCAAAGCTCTTCTCTTTTTTCAGAGGTGGATGATATAACTTTAAATAAATTTTGTTTGAAAAAGGAGCTTATTCTTTTAAGGTTCTCTCATATTAGATATTTTATGTTCGACTACTCTTCGAACTTCGCGGGTTTGAAGGCTGATACTATTTACGTATACTTTGCTCAAACGTTATTCGAACTTCGCTAGTTCAAAGGCTGGCACTATTTTCTCATATTTTGCTTAAATATCATTCGAAGCTCCCGGGCGTTATAGTAGCAAATATGAAGGTCATCTTTCAATGGATTTTTTTTATTTTTTTGTATATGAATCATTTTTTCTCTAAGAAATTAAGATAATTTTCCAATAGATAATTTCTCAATACTTGAATCTACATCAGGCTTCATTAGGTAAAGCATTGTAGAATAGTAAACATCATCAACTTGTTCAGGCTTATCATATAAGATAAACAAATAAGACGCAAACAACTTTCAATAACATTTAGCAATACCGGTTTCAGTTAAGTGAGATAGGATACACCGTGATGACATTGCTTTAATTTCCTTTTAATTGCAATGAATAAATTAGTATAATCCAGATACAGGTTTGATAGAATTTCAACCATTCAAAATAGGTCCATGTTGAATACAAGACAGGTGACTCTTGTTTTAGTTGAATAAAGTTTAACTCTAAATGAGAGATGGTAATAGGCTTGCTGTAGATGAGAATCAGAGACTCGTTTGGTTTTGCCATAAATAAGTAATAACAAATTAATAGATTTGGTTTAACGGACGGCCTTGTTTGATCCACTTATTGGTTTGACTTTGAAAATAGGGAATTTAGAAGTGAGCTTAACCTGTACCAAACAAGGTGTGGGATTCCTAATGAAAATTCCAGTAGAAAAAAATGTTTTAGATTCGAATAGATAAGATAAATACACTTGTATGCTACCATTATTTTTTAATAGTTACTGAGTGTCATGAAGAAAGAGGCTTTACGTACGGAATGTGATAAGGAGATATGATAGGCTGCCAAAGATATTAACGTTTGTGTCCAGTAACCGTGATAAAATTTCCAAGATCAATGAATCTCTTCGGGAGTCAGTGAGTCATTAGTTTTTGATGATGGAATCAGGTCACTGAAAGAAGTTGTTTTGAACTCTTAATAGATGGTGACGAGTTCACAGATTCTTTATATACTATAAAGCCTTTACCACTATGATAATGAGTAGTACTCGTACCAGAACAAAAAACAATCCAAGGAATTTCCTCAAAGAGAAGGATACAAAGACTAAACAAACACTTAATTATTTATTGAAATTGATAACTTAAAATTACAAAGAAATCCCTTGAAGACTGTACTTTAGGGAAGAAAAAAAAAACTGATTATTAGAATTCCACAGACACATTCGCCTAGCCAACTAGTACACCAAAGTAAAAGAAAAAGTTACTAGGTAGAGATAGAAACCACATATTCAAGGGTCGTTGTGATAGAAGGAGACAAAGTAAGGAATAAACCTTAAACCTTATTAATTTACACAGTTAAATGACAATAAACATACATTGTGATTACTGAAAATAAATATCACCTAGATAATATCAATTAACTATTCTTCCACAAATCCTATTCCCTTACCAACACGTCACGTAGTTTCATCTCCAACCGTAAATTTCAGCAGAGCCATAAAGTAGGAGACACTCAACATAAGTCGTCTATGGGTAGGAATGGTCACGACAAATCATACAGGGTCTCGGATCTTACCCTCTTTTCCGCCCCTGGGAGGTCCCTTAACGACTCCAGAGGTTCAGTAAGCTGAGGGCAAGGGGAACGACGGATGAGACTCGCATCCAAAAGTATGAAATGCAAGGAAGGGCATCACACGGCCCCCTTACACAAACTGAAGAGACGTCAGCAAAATACAATTCATAGGGGATGGTAAGGAACACCTCCCAGATGCCACCAGTTGCAAAAACATCGAGGACGTCTTCAGAAAACCTCTATGTAAGGAACCGCTAACAGTCCCTTTTTCACTCCAAAGGGCCCCACATCACCAGCGGAGATGAATACAAAACAGGCGACGAACAGCCGAAAGACCATCAACATGAAAACATAAAAACACTTACATGGGTGACGTACCAGTTTAAAACTACAACTACTACCGTTTGAGGGGAGGAAAACATCCCAAGTCCAGCCTTCAAAAGACATATAAGCAAAAACTGGACAAAAACAAGCAAAAATCTACTTTAAAGTGCGAAATCAAATGCACAGCAAAAATAAAAATAAATTAAATACGTTAACTCCATTACAAAGTACATTATTGAGTGCAAAATCCTTGTAACTCACTGCTTTTGCTATCAGCTAGTGAGAGCATAAGTAGTTGATTGATTTCAGGGAAAAGGAAGTCCTGGTGACACATATCGCCATAAAACGTCCATAAAATGGAAATTCTTTCTTTTCGTCTGATAAGAAGAATTAATACACATTCCAAGTTTAGCTAACGGTAATTTCTTCTGACCGAAGGAAAATTCTTTAGGTAATCAAATAGAAGAGGACCAATACCTATTCCCTTCCTCCAACCCCCATTTAGAGGTGTAAAGGCCGTCATGAATTACAGGGGCAAGGTACAATGACAATGACTTAGCTAGCAAGACAATGCCCATGAGACTGACCATATATACAGTATTAGAATTTTGCCATATAAACAGTAAAAATCCTAGAATAAATGTTGCAAGGCATTTACGTTTCAAAAACGGATATATTAACGTTACAGAATGAAATTACGGTCGCCAACCCCGTAAAACATAATATCAAACTAGGGTGAAAATTACTGTTGTCTGTATCTACTGAAATTCAAGTGAGAACAGTATTGTGACGGGCCGAGAGAGGAGTTGTGAAATCAAAGGCAGATTGGAAACGGACTGAGTTATATTGTTGTGGAACACTCTCCTTATATACAAAACCTCAAGGCAACAGGACATGACAAGTTCACAAGACAGACAAAATCACAGAGGAAAAACCAGACTTGAATTTTCATGTTCGTTTTAGTGCGAGGGAAGAGCGAAGATACAACCATAATATATACAAAAGGAATTATGTACAATTGTGTGAAACACGGTTGGTACATGGCTCCCCCCCTAAAAATGACATACTGTACATGTTAAATAGGGCGCCCTGATCTAGAGAGGCGAACTGTTGGCGGGTCATCTGGCAGAAGATAAGCAGGTTTTAGACGATCAATGGAGACCCAGTCTTCTTTGCCCCGAATGTTTAGGAGGAATGCTTTCGGACTGCGTAGGATCACAAGGTAAGGTCCCGTGTAAGGGGGCGTTAACGGTGGCTTGTTGGTGTCGTTGCGCAGGAAGACCGTGCGTTGCAGAGTGCAAGTCCGTTGGTATGTGATGCTTCGCTGGGGGCTTGTAAGTCTGGCGGCACGGAGTAAATTTTCCCACGACGTGACGTATGCGCTGGAGATCGTCGGAGGAGGTTGTAGAAGGAAAAAACTCGGCAGGGACGACCAACGGGTCGCCATACATCATTTCGGCTGCCGAGACGTCGAGGGCGTCTTTAGGAGTGGTCCTTAGTCCAAGGAGGACCCAGGGAAGCTGAGTAAACCAGTTGCAATCCTTGCAGCAAGACATCAAAGCTGCTTTGAGGGTGCGATGAAAACGTTCAAACCATTCCATTGGTAGCGGGGTTGTAGGCCGTTGTGTGATGTAGGGTGATGCCCAGGAGATTCGCTAATGACGTCCATAATTGAGAGGTGAAAGTGGTTCCCCTGTCAGAAGTAATGTGCTCAGGGATACCGAATCTTGAAATCCATCCAGAGAGTAAGGCAGATGTACATGAGGCGGAAGTTGCAGTTTCCATGGGAATCAGGCCAACGAGTGGAGCGGTCGGTAAACAGGTAACGATGTCCTTGTGATGTGGGTAGGGGCCCTACAACGTCGACGTGAATGTGTGCGAAACGACGCTGAGGTTGAGGAAAGGTGCCCACTCCTGAATCCGTGTGTCGATGTACTTTGGAAGTTTGGCAAGAGTACAGGCACGGACCCCAATCCTTAGAATCCTTAGAAATGCCGTGCCAAATAAACTTTGCCTTCAGCAGCTGTGCAGTAGAACGGCACGAGGGATGTGAAAGGCCGTGAATGAAATCAAACGCCTGTCGGCGCATGGGAGCAGGAATCCAAGGTCGCGGTCTACCAGTACTGACGTCACAGAGGAGGGTGGTGTTGGAGTTTTCGAGGGGAAAATCCTCCCAACGGAGGGGACGTGCAGGATGTCCTACAAGCTTAATACTCTGGATCCTGTCGTTGGGGCTTCAGCCAGGGCGTTGTAATCCAATCCCAGTTGAACGGCAGCCAACGTGTTTCTTGACAGGGCATCGGCAACGGGATTCATTTTCCCCAGGGACGTATTGGAGGGTGCAATTGTATTCAGCCACGGCGGAGAGATGTCGGCGTTGACGGGCGGACCAGGCATCAGACTGTCGAGTGAAGGCGTGCACCAGAGGCATGTGGTCTGTGCGAATGACGAAGGGCGTACCTTCTAAGAAATGGCGAAAGTGACGGACAGCCAGGTGCACCGCCAGCAATTCTCGATCGAAGGTAGAATAACCCGATTCTGCCTTGGACAGTTTTCTGCTGAAGAAGGCCAATGGGCGGGGCGAGCCTTTGACCACCTGCTCGAATACTGCACCAATAGCGACGTCGCTGGCAATCGGAGGAGAGAAGGAGAGGGGCGTGTGGGATAGGAAAAGTGAGAGCCGCAGCAGTTGATAGGGCCTTCTTTGCATTGCAGAAGGCCGCTTCTTGAAGGGGACCCCACTTCAAGTCCTTTGGCTTGCCCTTGAGGGAGGCGTAGAGGGGAGCAAGAGTGGCGGCAATGGCTGGCAGAAAGCGGTGATAATAGTTGATCATGCCAAAGAATTCCTGCAGAGCTTTGACGGTCGAGGGCGTGGGGAAATTCTGAACGGCTGCTACCTTCTCAGGGAGGGGATGGACTCCTTCAGGAGTGATACGGTGCCCTAAGAACGACACTTCGTTGGCGCCAAAGGTACACTTGTCGTACCAGACTACAAGGCCGTTTTGTTGCAGGCGGTCGAGCACGATGCGCAGGTGACGGAGGTGTTCCTCTTTTGAGGAGGAGAACACAAGTATGTCGTCCACATAACATACACAGAAAGGGGAGGTCCCCTAAGATGCCATCCATGAGACGTTGAAAACGTTGCCCCAGCATTACGAAGGCCAAAACAGGAGTAATTGAAGGTGTATGTGCCAAACGGAGTGGTGATGGCGGTCTTGGGGATGTCTTCTGGCTTCATAGGCACCTGATAATACCCCTTCAGGAGGTCGAGCGTAGAGAAAACCTTTGCTTTGTGCAGGTAGGAGGTTACATCGGCAATGTTTGGGAGGGGGTAGTGATCCGGTTCTGTTTGCATGTTCAGGCGCCTGTAATCCCCGCACGGACGGAGGGAGCCGTCTTTCTTCAGAACGATGTGTAAGAGTGACGACCAGGGGCTGGAGGCCTTTTGGCAAAGGCCCCATTTTCTTCTCATTTCGGCGAACGTCTGTTTGGCGGCTGCCAATCGTTCCGGTGCCAGACGTCTGAATTTTGCGAAGACTGGGGGTCCCGTCGTCTTGATATGGTGATAAATACCGTGCTTAGCAGGAACCGTGGGCGTTTGGCGAAGTTCTAGACGGAAAACTTCCGGGTACGACGTGAGGAGGTGGGCGTAGGCATACGTGGGTGCGCTGATGTTGGAGAGCGAGGTTAGAGGGGGCGGGTTGAAGAGGTGTCGACAAGTACGAGTCCGCGTTGACCAATTGTCGGTGGGCGACATCGACCAGAAGGTGGAAATGAGAGAGGAAATCCGCACCGAGGATTGGCATTGTGACGTAAGCAACGAGAAACTTCCAATTGAATTTACCATTTCCGAACGATAATGTGAGGCTCTCGTAACCGTAGGTGGGTATCGCAGATCCGTTGGCAGCTACCAAGCGGACGTCGGCAGATGTAGACAGACTACGTTGTGCCTTGAAGAGTTTCCTTGGCAAAAGAGAACGACAAGCACCTGTGTCTACCAAAAATCGCACGCCCTTTCCTGCATCCTGTAAAAAGAAAAGATTAGAAACATGGGAGGCCACCGCCACAAGCGATGGCCTACTTACACGTTTTTTGGCCACTGACAATCTTTGGCACATTTCTTCGCTGTTGCCCCGAATCTGAAGTGGTAGTAGCAAAACTGCGGTGGATGGGAGGTAGTAAGTGGCTGTAGAAGTCGTTCGTTGGGGCGCGAGCGATTGGTGGGTGGTGGCCGGCTTTGTCGCCGCTTCGGCACGTCACGGGGTAGGCGTGTATGTCCTACGGCATTCATGTCAGCCTCGGTGTACGTTGAATAGGCATCCTCGTCGTCAGGGGTGGAGGCGTTGATGGAGGTCTTGAAGTGGCTGTCCATAAGGGCGTCGGCTTTGGTCATCAAGTCCTTTATGGGTAAACTATCGACATCGGGTATGGCAGCGCGCACAGGTTCAGGTAAACGGTGTATCCAAAGGGCACGGAGTAGGTTCACCTCACGAGGAGAGCCGTCTGCGGCAGGTTGAAGGCGAGCGATACTGGTCATTTCCCTGAGGGCAAGCGAAGCCCTTTGGTCCCCCAACGGTTGTTGCGAGAGATGAAAAAGCTTTGCTATACGGGCGGCTGGTGACGGCGAGTACTGTTGCAGAAGGTATGATTTGAGGTCGTCATACGCTATTGGGGTGTCTCCTTGTTCACAAAGCCAGTCGGATATTTCTGGGAAGGTGTCCTCGGGTATCGCCGCGAGAACATAATCCGCTTTGGTGGTTGAGCGAGTCACGCCCCTGATACGAAACTGGACTTCTGCGCGCTGAAACCAAGCAAACGCCTCTCCGCTGGCAAACGATGTAAGTTTGAATGGAGAGGCCGTAGCGCCAACTGCCGTAGAGTCCGTCATAGTACCAACGATGGAGGGGCGAGGGGGTGGGGGTGGAAGGCGGTGGAAGCGAGTCGATTTCCGGGGTCACCAATGTGACGGGCCGAGAGAGGAGTTGTGAAATCAAAGGCAGATTGGAAACGACTGAGTTATATTGTTGTGGAACACTCTCCTTATATACAAAACCTCAAGGCAACAGGACATGACAAGTTCACAAGACAGACAAAATCACAGAGGAAAAACCAGACTTGAATTTTCATGTTCGTTTTAGTGCGAGGGAAGAGCGAAGATACAACCATAATATATACAAAAGGAATTATGTACAATTGTGTGAAACACGGTTGGTACAGTATATATTTTCTTACGGTGCATTTCCTATTCAAATTACGTTTTTTTTTTAACATTGTACTGTACCGCTAGTGTTTCATACACGCTAACATACTATAATAACATTGATTTTTATTTCTTTATCTGTCGCTCTCACCCGTGCTAATAAGAGAAAACACGGTTTAAGCTTGACATTGTATATTTCACATTGTTTGAATTTTTGTGACATTGATGCCCTCAACTGTTTATATACAAGATACTACCGCTAGAGAGTTATGGGGTCCTTTGACTGGCCAAGACAGCACTACATTGGATCTTTCACTCTGGTTATGGTTCATTCTTTACATGTTCTACTCTGTCCTCATACACCTGACAACACTGATATTACAAAACAGTTAGTTTTCTCTCAAGTGGTTAACTACTGCACTGTAATTGTTCAATGGTCAGTTCCTCTTGGTAAGGGTAAAAGAGACTCTTTCGCTATGGTAAGGAGCTCCTCTAAGAGGTCACTCCAAAATCAAATATATATATATATATATATATATATGTAATTTATATATACATATATATATGTATATAAATATATATATATATATATATATATATATATCATTTTGACCGAAGTGTTAATTTTTGTCATCTTGAACGATACCTATTGAGCGTTGTCGTATTATTGGCGGATCTTCGGCCTGTTAAATATAACACAAATTATCGATGTCATTTTGAGGGTCAATTTGAGAGGACTCATACTTTTTTATATCTTTTTTCATTTAAAAGTTTATAATAAATATCTTCAAAGTTTACCATGGAAATATGATAATAACTAAAGGTAAGGTGAAAGATAACAAATATTAACTTTTTTTCTAACTTTTTTTTATCAAAATGTAGCTAACAAACATTCACGAAGTTTACCATTGAAATATGATAATAATTGAAAGAAAAATTTTTATTTATCAAAAACATGCTTTGTAAAAGAGAAGGTATTTTTTTTAATAAGAATCTCAATAAAATCAAAGAAAGCATTTAAAAATATGCTTTGTAAAATATAAGATTTTCTTTATATAAAAATATGAAACTGATCATTTGTTTAGTTTACAAGGAAAATACAATAATATGAGTAAAAAATATAGAAAAATAGTTTGGAAGTTTTTATTCAAAATGTAACCTGTTTATCTGAGACACCTCGCCTACAGGCAAGGTGTCTCAGATAAACAGTAATACCTTTGTAGGTCCTCTTCCCTACTCAAAGACTTTATTAAGAGCCAAACTGTCGGGTGACTGCAAGACAGACTGCCTTGAAAAGCAGTGTGCCACCCTTCCAAGGAGTTATTTGTGTGAGAGAGATTCATTTGAACCCCGTTAAAAACATTTAACCAAGATAACGGAAATTTAGGTCTTCTTCTCAGGTTGTTTGTTATTGGACGCCCAGGATAGTTATCTTTAAAATAATCAAAAACAGGGTCGAGTCATTCATCATAATTTTCCAAATTACGTATGGCTTCAAAGCCTCTTACGACATCATATGTAGAAAGAAGGACTGTGCAAGTCATCATTTTAATTAGCCAAGATAGAAAAAGCATCCTCCTATGCTACAAGTTATTATTATTATTATTATTATTATTATTATTATTATTATTATTATTATTATTATTATTATTATTAATTGCTAAGCTACAACCCTAGTTCGAAAAGCATATTGCTATAAGGCCAGGGGCTTCAACAGGGAAAATAGCCCAGTGAGGAAAAGAAACAAGGAAAAAATAAATATTTTAAAAATGATAAAATAATCATCTCCTATGTAAACTTTAGAAACTTCAACAAAACATGAGGAAGAGAAATTATATAGAATAGTGTTGCCGAGTGTACCCTCAAGCAAGAGAACTCTAACCCAAGATAGTGGAAGACCATGGTACAGAGGCTATGGCAATACCCAAGACTAGAGAACAATGGTTTGGATTTTGTCGTGTCCTTCTCCTAGAAGAGCTGCTTACCATAGCTAAAGAGTCTTTTCTACCCTTACCAACAGGAAAGTAGCCACTGACCAATTACAGTGCAGTAGTTCACCCCTTTGGTGAAGAAGAATTGTTTGGTAATTTCAGTGTTGTTAGGTGTATGAGGGCAGAGGAGAATCTGTAAAAAATATGTCAGAAAATTCGGTGTATGTGTAGGCATAGGGAAAGTGAACCGTAACCAGAGAGAAGGATCCAACATAGTAATGTCTGGCCAGTCAAAGGACCCATAACTCTCTAGCGGTAGTATCTCGACGGGTGGCTGGTGCCCTGTCCAACCTACTACATAATACCGATGTTATTGCATTTTTGAAGCAATTTCGAAATCTATCACAACGGAAATAGGATCAAAAGAAAGCTCGGTATATTTCAATTTGGTGAATACTATTTTGTACGTTTCTTCACATTTATCAATTCATGAATTGTGAAAATCAGAAAAATATAGATGGAGCTGTTTTAAAAGTCCCATCAGCTAACCAGTGAGGATTCTCTTTCAACTATGTAAGACTTTCTTTAGTGCCAAAAATAATAACTCTATTCTCATCACCTAAACCACTGTCATTGAGAATGAAATTATCGCCAGTGAAAGTAGATCACAGGAAACAGCCTCTCTCGGTTCGTCACAATATAATAAATGATTCAGCACACTGAGGAGGTGGAGGGTAATCCCCGTTAGCCCTTCTCTTCCTAGATATGGTACAGTACAATTTCTCGCCAGAACCGGTCTTTGCCGCCACCTCATCTGGTAGACCAGCAATGGCGTGTTGGAGTATGCGTCTTGGTGGATCATGAGACTCTTCAGCAGCTTTGCAGATTTTTTCTTTAACTCTTTCTTCAATGACTTTAACCAGTTGGGGTGCATGAGAGTGTTCTCCTCTCTCATTGCAAATTCTGTCTCTTTCATTCTCTAATGTGGTGCTCAACCATCCTTCGCAACCCTTTACTTAAAACCCCCAAGAAATCGTCGTTTGCGTAGCTTTATCCTTTCGATGAATAAATCCATTATAACCAAGTTTATTTTAGCCACAGCTAGAAACTATAATCTCCATGATGTGCTGACTTCAAACTGAATACCTAATTTTGAAGTTCCAGAATATGAAAATAGTAGTAAAATATTTACGTAGAAAATACTTGAACAATGGCAAACTGAGCTAACAGCCATTCGAAGTAATCGCTTAAAATAATCCTTCGCTCTAAATATCATTCGCTTTTAATGTATCGTTCAAAACGGTTTCGCTACAAATGACTTCGCTCAGAATACCCTCGCTGAAAGTAACTTCGCTCTAAAGGTATAGAACCATCTAGAGGTCATCATATATCACCAACCTTTGTGAAGACCAACAATAGCCTGAGCAAGGCGGATTCGGTTCTTGTCCTGTGAGTAACCAGAGTATGGGAACCAGATAATGCCAGTTAGAGTTCACGCTTGGTTGAGTCATCTTATAGCGTTAGTTTATGCCAAAAGGTGATATCAGCATATAAATGAGCTCTGAAAGAAGAGAGAGAGAGAGAGAGAGAGAGAGAGAGAGAGAGAGAGAGAGAGTTCCCAGCATTATCATATAACTTGCCTAATGACATTACATCTAAATATCATCAGATATCACCAGCCTTTGTGAGGACCAACAATAGTCTGAGCAAGTTGAACTGATCTGTTTCTTGTCCTGTGAGAAACCAGAGTATTGGAATCAGATGATGGCAGGAGGCAGATAAAGTTCACACTTGGTTGAGTCATTTTATAATGTTAGTTCATGCCAAAAGCTGATATTACTATTTAAATGAGCTTTAAAAAGAGGGAAATATAAGGAGTTACAAGGAGTTACAAGGGTTTTTGATGTCTCAAAGACTTTAAAACATTTAGGGATTTTTTATGATCTCATCTAACTTTTTCTTAAACTTGTTTGCCATGTTACTTTGAACTACATCCGCTGGAAGGTTATTCCATGTTTTTGCTATTCCATATGTAAAGAAATTGCCACATTGAGTGGTGTTGTATCTTTTCAATTCAATTTTATATCTGTTACCTCTGGACTGGTTTTTGCTAAGATTGAATAGAATGTCGTAATCTACTTTTGTTATTCCTTTAAGAAATTTGAATGCCTCTATTAACTGTCCCATTAGTCATCGAGTTTGTATATCAAATAAGTTCAAACGTTTCATCCTCCATCTATATCCAAATTGAGTTAGAGTTGGAACTAGTTTGGTGGTCCTAGCGTGTACTGCTTCCTTTCTATCTATATCCTTCTGAATACTTGGAGCCTAGAATTGTACTCCATATTCTAGATGAGATTTTACTAGTGATATGTACAGCTGTACTACAGTGTCTTTGTTTCTGTATTTGAATTTTCTCTGTTGTAACCTATTAGTTTTTGAGCTTTCTTTTCAGCTTTTATGGTCTGTTTGGTGAACTTCAAATCTTTGCTGAAAAAAAATACATTAATCTTGCTACTGGTCTACTATTTCTAGTTCATTACCCAGCAGTGAGTAATCTGAATGTGGATTACTATAAAGTATGTGCATGACTTTACATTTTCCACAGTTGAAATTGATTAACCATTTACAGGACCATTCTCCTAACTTCATTAGATGTACTCTTAAGACTTCTATGTCTTCTATATTCGCATCATTTATCCCTAGTTTAGAATCATCGGCCAATTCTACTAGTCGATCCTAAATATCTATCGTTAATGTAGATCAGAAATAGCAATGGGCTAAGGAAGGATCCTTGAGTTACTCAGCTTGTAACAACTGCTCACTCTGAAGCTTCTCCATTGATTCCAACTCTGTTTTCTATTTGTTAGCCAGTCTTCGATCCATTCACCTGGCTCGTCAATGATGCGGTAAACAAACGGCCGTTCAATTGTTCTCTCTTTAGCTCAACTTCAAGGGAAAATAAGAAAAAAAAGATGGCTTAATTTGTGCTGAAACCGTATGTTCAATAAAATCTTTTCGTTTGTTAAAATGAGAAAATTAAATTTCAAAAACATAGGTTCCAAACTAGACGTAAAAAATACATTTTCTATTTCTTTATACACTTTCAGGCTTTTATAATATAATAAAAATGGCAAAATGCGTCACTACTTGGATGGATCACATCCAAGAGGATACAGATGCTCTAAGAATATAATATATATATATATATATATATATATACACATGTATATGAATATTTATATATATACATGTATATATATATATATATATATGTATATATATATATGTATATGAATATATATTTATATACATACATATATATATATATATATATATTTATATATATATATATATATATATATATTTATATATATATATATATATATTATATATATACAGGGTATATGTACATATACATTTAAATACGTAATTATATTTATGTATACACATATTTGTATATCTAAAGTATATATATATATATATATATATGTATGTATATATATATATATATATATATAGGCTATATATATAGGCTATATATATAGGCTATATATATATATATATATATATTTATATATATATATATATATATATATACAGTATATACTTGGTCATGTCTAAGAAAATTAAGCAGTATTAGGATGTCTGAAAAAATGCATATGATCTACAAATAAATTGATTAAGAGCTAAGCATAATGTTTTTGTTAATCAAAATAGAATAAAAATTTAACATTGTACAATATTTGATGGAAATCTTATTTTCATGCTTATTATTATTCTGGCTTCTTTGAATTGATTATTTTCTCGTTTGCTTTATATTATTTTGATAACATTTTATTTTCAATAGAGAATATATTTCTTTGAGTTCTACGATTGCATTGATTATAGGGGACTTTTCCTTCTTTATAATCACATTTTATTTTTTTTTATTCAATTTACATCACATTTTTTATAGTCTATTGTTTTTCCCTTGATATTAAAATTTATCTTTTTTAATTGGAATTGTATATCATAGAAAATCATAACACTTTAGGGCGAGTTCAGAAGTCCATATTAGACTTCATATTCTTTTTCAAACAAAGCTCTTAACCTAATTTTGGTATAGTCTTCGTGCCTTGTACAATCTCAAGAATTTCTTTGTAAATCCATATAGAAATATGTAATGAAGATAATATTCTATTCATTATTGTAGAATTAATTTGATACCCAAAACATATGACTTTTGATACAAATTGGAGAAAGCCAAGGAAGCATCTGGTAACAACGGCACAATACGAATGAAGATTACTATTTCTCTGACTAAAAGATTATGCTATATCATACCTTACTGCAGTATTTAGCATCCAAAGAATGATTTTATTACTTATTTCATACCTGATATTTGGTGAAGGTCAATATTCTTTATCAGGAATATGAACAAGTGTAACAGGGTGCACTTCCCCAGATCAAGGTGTATTCCTGTGTCCAGCTGGTACATAAATTCTTTACATCAATAAATATTCATTTAAAATTCAATAGTGAAAGCTTTGTTCCTCATCAAATCGTAATTTTTAGAATCAAGATAGTAATTTGACCCTTAAATTAAAGTAAGGTTGTCTGTTTGAAATACACAAGGGAAACCTTTGAAAGTCCGATAAATTCCGGTAAAAAATCGTAAAATTTGCGAAGGCTCATAACTCTCCTGAATATTACAAAGAAGAATAATTTCCAAAAAACGAAAATCAGGCAAAAGGACGATGATGATTTTCCGTCGAAGAATCCATCAGAGCTGTAATTTCAGTATTGGAGAACTACAATATACCGTTTATTGATTCATTTTGTACCAGTTGTTCGTTAAACCTGAATATTACAAAGAAGAATAATTTCCAAAAAACGAAAATCAGGCAAAAGGACGATGATGATTTTCCGTCGAAGAATCCATCAGAGCTGTAATTTCAGTATTGGAGAACTACAATATACCGTTTATTGATTCATTTTGTACCAGTTGTTCGTTAAACCATCGAAAATTATTTAGCAAAATATAATTGAAATTATATTTGCTCTCTCTCTCTCTCTCTCTCTCTCTCTCTCTCTCGCTCTCTCTCTCTCTCTCTGTATTTATTTGTATTTATATGTATTTATATGAATATGTATTATATATATATATATTATATATGTGTGTGTGTGTGTGTGTATATATTTATATATATATATATATATATGTGTGTATATATATATATATATATATATCTCTATATATAAAAACAAACATATATATATATATATATATATATGTTTGTTTTTATATATAGAGTATATATATATATATATATATATACATATATATATTATATATATATGGACGAGCCTCTGGAGATTCGTTAATAAATATACGTACTTAAAACAGAGAGTAAGTCTTTTCCCAAGAACACGAGACTGACATTAAAAGAATGATAAGCATGGGTTGGAGTGCACTTGATAAACATAATGAGATTATGAAAAGAAAATTGAAACTTTCTCTAGCTAAAATTTTTTTTAATGCGATGCTCCTTCCAGTAGTTCATTTATGCATTAGATACTTGGAGCCATACTATATCCTTAGCGCATAAGCTAAAGTCCGTTTCATCCTAGCTGGCTAATACCGAACCACGGTTTGAAAGCGCGTCGCTGTCACTGATTGGCTGTTGGTTCAGGCATTCTCCCCTCCCTCTGACCTGCCAATAAGCAAAACATTCCATTTGTCCGCTGTTCATGATGTTAATTTTTCCATTATACCTCACTTAGTTTGCATAATGTGTACCTGGTTCTTTGGTCACACACAGATTAAAAGATAGATGATGAGTATTACCTTGAAAAAAAACATCCTTATCCTAATATATATATATATATATATATATACATATATATATATATATATATATAAATGTATATTATAAATATTATATATATATATATATATATATCATGTATTAACTGAATTTGGCTTATTTTTACATCAATCGTGTTACTGAATTTTTGTGTGATGTAAAAATTAGCATAAAGTTTAGTTTACAAGGCTTCAGTTGTAAATTAAATTTCTTGATTTTTTGAAGTGCTGTTTTAACCTCTTCCCCGCTCGCTTAAAGATTTATAAGTGTCTAGTTTAACGCTTGTTTCTTTTCTGTGTTTTTCGAGTCCTTGGTGAGAAGAGACACCTGTGTTTACGTGCAAGGAGCTCGATTGTTTGAAGACAGTTCGAGCTCGACGCTCCCCGGACCTACTGCAGCAGCTGACTTATTTGAGCTTTTCTGAGGATTGCGACACTATGATTGACGGCTTCTAGCAGGGGCATTTCTGCCACCTGCGGTGATTTGCAATTTCTGTGTGTTCTCTTCTGCGGTCTGCAGAGCCGATGTAGGAATCCCGGGTACAAGGTGGACACGGGAGAGACACCGCCGTCAACGCATCCTCGACATAGGTAGTTGCGGGAGCTTTGTAGCTCGTGGTGACATGTATGGAGGCAGTTGCCAGGTAGGAGATATTGTTTACCTTCTTTTTTGGTTGGGACTCCATTTCCCTCTCTTTGATGAGGAGTCTTGCTGAGCTGCACTCCCTAGGTAGCTGAGTGTTAGTGGAGTTGCTACCTTGGTTGGAGCAGGGATAATTTCATCCAGCCCTAAAGAGTATGAGAATACATTTTTTTTTTCTTGTGTGTGTGGTTAATTATTTAAATGCTGGACTCTCTCTCGTTAAGAGTGTGATGTTTCCTGTTAGGGAATTTTGTTAATGGTTGTTAATCGTTAGTTGTAAGTTGTTAGTCGTTAATTAATAATTCTGATTGCTAGGTAGTCACAATGCTGACTGTTCTAAATTTGGTTGTTATTAAATATTAATCCTTTCCAAGTGTTTTCGTTTCCGCTGACCAGTTTACTGCTGGGTATTTTTGTAAACACTAACCTCTCTTATTGTGCAATAAGAACTTGCACCACGGCCCGACAAAGGTCGTAACAATATATATATATATATATATATAATACATATATATATATATATATATATATGTATATATATACATATATATATATGTGTATATATATATATATATATATATATAATATATATATATATACGAAAAAATAACAGTTGAAGTGAAGCAAGTTCTGGAAAAAAACTTTATCCAACTTTTTTTAAATGCTGTTTTTTACTACATATGTTACCCAAACGAAACAGAAAAATAGGTGGATTTTATAGTAAAAATCCAATTGAATGTTATTGACATGGAAAAAAAAAAAACTAATTCAAGGCAGAAAAATAATGGCTAAATAAGTGAGGTACGAGGGAAAAATAAAAAACTTCTATTCATGGGTAACGGAATATTTTGGGCGGGATGCATCACAGAAAACATCACCAAAGTTTGCGGCAATATTTTACTATTAAGCCGAATATTTCACCTTTATTTTCCTACCTCGCATTATTCTTTTAGGGTCTTGAAAACTCAAGGAGATTTTTTTTCTCACAAAAAAATCATATAGATAAAGTTGTATGAAGTTTTTTCAGAGCTTGTTTCACATTCAACTGTTTGTTTTTCGTATATATATATATATATACATATATATATATATATATATATATATATATTCTTTTTTTTTGAAGATAAGGATATTTTTTTCGAGGTAATGCTCATCATCTACCTTTAAAGTGTATGACCATATAACCTGGTTGATATTATGCAAAATAAGTGAGGTATGAAAAACAAAAGCGGTATCCTTTACCACCAACTCCAAGTGTCTTAAAAGACGCGCGATGAAAAACATTTATATAAATATCGGGAATTCTTATAAGTGGACGGAATGGCTATGGGTTTTCCTCTCTGGGTCACTTTTGCTAACATTGTTATGTGCTCCCTGAAGGAAACCATACTGGAAAATTACCCTTTGAGAAATCATCCCCTGTTTTATGTCACATAGTTGATTACACCTTCGCTGTATTCAGAGATAAATTCTATTCTAACTCCTTCATGGATTTTGCCATTTGCAGCATAATATTATAAAGTTCACTTTAGAAAAAGAGGAAGGAATCAACTACCTTTTTTCGATGTGTTACAGTAGTAGAGAGTTAGGAGAGAGAGAGAGAGAGAGAGAGAGAGAGAGAGAGAGAGGGGGGGGGGGGGTTTAATACCACGGGTTTTAGAAAAAAAGACGTTTACTACTGGATTAGGTTTAAATGCTCCTCTCCACAGAGCATTCCTTCTTACTTTTAGTAGGGGAATATTATCATACAGACGTACTTTATTTATATGATTACTTTAAGAAAACTTTTTTTCGACTAAATTATTTTTCAAGCATCTAACAATATATATATTTTTTTAAGCATCTTAACAAATTATTAAATGATAAATTGGCCCAGACTCCAAAGATGATAACAGTCCCTAAACTCAAATTTTATGTGAGTTTTCCATTTGTTTTTGGTGATTCCCTCAGACAAAGCTTTACAAAAATAATACTACACACATTTTTCACCTGTTAAATTAAACTTAATTCTACGAATCCTCTCACAGTTGGCTCGATTTAAAAAAAAAAATTATTTTAAGGATCGATTAAGTCCTTTGATGTCCTCTGGTGTAGTGTATCGATATATATGCCCAAAGTGTAAATCTGGGACTTGAGGAGGTTCTACCAGGAGGTTGTTGATGGTTAGAATTGACTCTCATAGAGGTGTGAGTTTTCGAGCATGTTGCAGAATATCATGCTAAAATGTTTAAAAAAAATATTGGTAATAAAGATTTTAGCATTAAAGGACAAGTATCTATTATCCACGACCTGCCTATCTCCAGAGACAATACTGATTAAAAGAATGGTTCCATCGTTGAACACCCAAACTTCTTCCACTCAATTGTACTTGTCATAGACTTCTTTAATTGCGCTTCTGCGAGATTGATTCCACTTCTGTTTTTAATGCTTATTTTTCCTAGAATTCATATCTTTTTTTTACTACTTTTTACTTATATGAATTTGTATAATTTTTATTGCTGTTTCTTAATGTTATTTGTGTACTTATTGTTTGTAGCCCTGGAATATTTGATAATGACAATCATAAATCGCCAGGCTTTATAATAAATGGATTTTAAGAATTGACTATTTCCCAGTCCACATTAAGA
>NC_090734.1:672988-695488 GCF_036898095.1 Palaemon carinicauda | reverse complement strand
ATCACGAACTTTTGTTTATGTACGCTGGCATCACGAATTCTCTTTGGCTGACGATGTTGACATGTAAGTTCCAAGTCGTTTGCTGTGGAAACTGAGCTATTTTCTTTTTATAACCCCTTCTCCCCTCCTCAACATATCTTGCTAATTATTGTTTTCCAAGAATTTAAATAACCACTTAATTACTGTGCAAGAAGATGAGAACTGCAGGATTGCATTATTTTGGAGTAAATGGATAGCGTGGTGTTGTTAACAATTATCAAGAAATGTAAATATCTCAATTGTAAAGATTTTCACTTTACTCATGAGAGATGAGTTCTGATATAAAAAAAGGAGACAATGTATTTTGAAATTACAAAATATTATAGGTATTACGTTATAGCCGACAACTTAATATGATTGCATTAACGAAATTTCACTGAGTCTGATAGAATAATCGCTAGATATCTCACAGACTAAAATGTATTTATTAAAACGACGAAGTGAAAAATATTTCGTAGTGACTAAGCGCCTATGTCACTGTTATACAAGTTTACTGGACCAGGGTTCAAATCCTGGCCGGTCAGAAGCTATTGTGATTGAGTGATTCCTCCTTGGGTTTCTGATCCCGAGGGTGATAATGTGGCGGGGATGTTGCAAAACAACCCCCACACCTGGAATCACTCTAACTGACAATTGTCCCACAACACAACCTTTCCCCTTACGTTATCAGCAGCGGGACTCTGGACTAAAGGACAAAAACAAAACAAAACTTAACCTTAAATACTATATATTTCTTAATAACTATAACAATCACTTAATACTAAAATACCATTCAAATAACTGTAACACCGTTCAAATAAACCAAAATAACCCTAACAAACTTATAAACTAATCTCGACCACAACCAAATGTATATTATATTTTATGGGACATCAACACTGTCCTCAACACAAATCCAACTGTCTTTTATGGCAAACTTCAAATATGTTTATTATTGTTTATTTATTTATGCGGAAACTGTCTCCGCACACAAACCGATCACTCCTTGGCACACCCACTAATCTGTGGCAAACGGAACTATATGCAGTTCGTCAACTGAACTGAACAGTCAATTAGTGGTCGTCATCATCATCATCATCATCATCATCAATAACAGCAAATGGAATCTTAATAAACAGGCCAGGTCATCAACGGTTGTGCAATCAAATGAGCAGTCCAAACACAATCTCTTACAGGGCCAGGTCGTCAACTCAAGATCGGCATTCAAAAAAAATAAGTTCTCCAAAGGAAGAATCACGGCCTGCCAAAACAAAACAGAAAAAACACTTATGAACACTCCTAACTAACTGAACTATCGTACTATAATAAAAAATAAATAATAAATTCTTCCTATCATTCACAATCACGACAAGCAAAGATAAACAAAACTGTACTTACTCAGAAAATCAATCAACAAATTCCACGCTGGTAAGAAAAATATATATAATCCAGCGTTCACACAACTACCTTAAACTGCAGTCAAATAAAAAAACATTCGCTCCGAAATATTCACCACTGTCATAACCTAGCTAAAAACATAAACAAACAATCATTTGTACCAACAGTCTTTCTCAAAACAAATGATCGATACACTAACTACTTTGGCTCGCTAACACAATCTCTCTCTCTCTCTCTCTCTCTCTCTCTCTCTCTCTCTCTCTCTTTCTCTCTCACTCTCTCTCTCTCTCTCTCTCTCTCTCTCTCTCTCTCTCTCTCTCTCTCTCTCTCTCTCTCTCACAGGATTTGGCAAAAACAAAATTAAAATAAAGCAAAAATAGATCCTCCACATTCCTACCCCCTTACTTTGCCAAATCCTTCTCACACAACACTTACATTATTTTTTTTCATAACCCAGTCGCAGTTGGGAACAGGACCTCTACTCCGAGTAACTGGGCCTCCATATACTCTCTCATTCACTTCTTCCTGATCACAATCATTCGCTACATTACACTATTCCTATCTAAATCCCAATCATCTGATATATTATGTACAATCATTTCTACCTCGTTCTCATCTGACCCTATAATTACACTCATTTCTGTAAACAGTTCACCCATTTCATCAAAAATATTCTCAACATTTAGCAAAAGATTCATTCATGCTACTTATCATTCTCTTATCTCTCATTCTCGCATTCGTCATCCTTTCTTTTACATTATCTAAGGAAAAGCCACACACGCTATAAGTATCATTCATACTCAGCCATGATTCATCTGTATTGACACATTTATCTTCCATACACACTAGTACATTTACACCCTTGTCATACTTTTTTATATTCTCACTTTTATTTATATAAATTTTCCCTTTTTCCATCCTTACTTAAAAACTTTCAAACGCCTCTTTTTCCTATATTCAACTAACACTAATTGTTTATTTTCCAGCCCTAACTTTTCATGCATACTAGATTCATACTTGCTCATTTCTAACCAATTATTCATCCCATTCTCACAAACATTGATCCTATTCCTTCCACACACACAGGAGGACTCACCCAGCTGAACCCTCTCACACTCTAGTTTCCCGAACATCCTGGCTGACTAATCCCTTCTTCCTACATACTCTAGCTACATGCCCATCCTGCACCACATTCAGTACACTTACCCCCGTGGCTCCTTGCACATTCTAGCATAATGACCATCCTTACCACAATTACCGCAAATCACATTTGTACGATTACTCCGACATCCACTCGCTTTGTGCCAGTCATACCACACCGATAACATTTTATCCCTTTCTCTTTCTTGCACTCACTAATTCTATGCCCTACCTCACCACATCCAAAACAAGCACCTAGAGCCCATCTACATTCATTCTTCTTATGACCTTCCTTTCCACACCTATAACACTTTTCATTACGGACACGACTATCAGATATACCTCGATGCGCACTAACACTCCTATCCCTCCAAAACCTGATTCCCTTGCCTAAATCCTTCATTTGTCCTTACAGGTATTCCAACATTACTCGCCCTAACACTCCTATCTACTACACTAATAGCTACCCTCATCGGTCCTCTCATAACAGCATCTCTAAAACTAACAAATTCTGGCACACTTTCCTCCATTCACTTCTTACACTCACAGATTTACTTTCTTTCATACACCTATCCAACTCGTAATCCTCAACTATCTCTAAAATATCATCCCATGTCAATCTTTCTTTTGACCCACCATCATTTTCTCCTTCCGTTTCAAATTAACAAACTCAGCAACATTCTTGGGTACAGTAGCAAAAACTTCTTCATTAACTCCTTATTCTCATTTATACCTTCATCCCCATACTTCTTCCCTAGCTAAAGTTTCAACCTACATACATACATCGATATCGCTTCTCCTGCATTCATCCGTGCTTCATGCAAAATCATTCTTACGCTTATACTTAACACTCTCTTTCATACGTTTTACCTGCTAAATTATTCTTCTTTCTCACACTTTCATAATCAACGTCACCTACACCATTATCACTCCATACATCGTCAACAAATACCCAGTCAAATATTCTCCTAACTCCCTAGCCCACACTCTTTTTACTATCACCATACTTATCCTGACAATACCTCTCATACTCCTTGAAAAACTCGTATACATCCCTACTACTATGCTCATTGAACCTTTCACACCGAGGTACCTCTCTCATAAACACAAGTCTTACACACATCACGTTCATTCTCACTGCTATCATCACTGCTACCTTCCTTCTTGTTTCCTACTTCCTCGCTAGAATATAAGGAATCTAATTCCACAGTCATACTCCTATCCTTGATGATACTCATCCTAGCCCTTTTCTTACTCGCCACTTTCACCCATTCACGGTCGTCCTTGCTATCAGCCTGATACTTTTTTTTTCCCTTTCTTCACATCACTTTTACCTTTCTTCTCATGATTCCTATCACATTTTTGTTCATCCTTACTATGCCTTATTCCCTTATCTTCAATCTCACTATCACCCTATTACTATTACTATCACTAGCACTTCCTTTCCCATTATCACTAACCTTAGCCTTCCATCCACTATCAACCCATTACCCCGAAGCTGAGGACACTCCTCCGACTGCACCTTCACCCATTATAGTTTTCATCATCCCCATGACTTGCCCATCATAGCTTCCAGTCGGTTCTCCATTCGTTCCTCATTCTCTTTCATCATCATCTCAACACATTCTTCCACTCTCTCTACAGTTCCCTTTAACTCCCTAAGCTCCTTCTGCATCGCCGCATTCTCCCAGCTCAACCTCTCATTCTCTACTAGCAACCTCCTCCTCACGCTCCTTAACTCAGCCGCAATTCCTCCTTCAAAACCTTTAACTGTTCTTCCCATTTTTTTCAGTCTTAATTCTAAATTCGTATCCTATCAGTCCTTCGTCAAAGAGTCCAGCTATCAGTCCAGCCTCAGCAGTCCCTGTTTGGGCGCCAAAATAATGTGGCGGGATGTTGCAAAACAACCCCCCACACCCTGGAATCACTCCTAACTGACAATTGTCCCCACAACACAACCTTTCCCTTCACATTATCAGAAGCGGGACTCTTGGACTAAAGGACAAAAACAAAACAAAACATAACCTTAAAACTATATATTTTCTTACTAACTATAACAATCACTTAATACTAAAAACCATTCAAATAACTGTAACACCGTTCAAATAACCAAAATAACCCTAACAAACTTAAAACTAATCTCGACCACAACCAAAATGTATATTATATTTTATGGGACATCAACACTGTCCCTCAACACAAATCCAACTGTCTTTTATGGCAAACTTCAAATATTGTTTATTTATTTATGCGCAAACTGTCTCCGCACACAAACCGATCACTCCTTAGCACACCCACTAATCTGTGGCAAACGGAACTATATGCATTCGTCAACTGAACTGAACAGTCAATTAGTGGTCGTCATCATCATCATCATCATCATCATCAATAACAGCAAATGGAATCTTAATAAACAGGCCAGGTCATCAACGGTTGTACAATCAAATGAGCAGTCCAAACACAATCTCTTACAGGCCAGGTCGTCAACTCAAGATCGGCATTCAAAAAAAATAAGTTCTCCAAAGGAAGAATCACGCCCTGCCAAAATAAAAAAGAAAAACACTTATGAACACTCCTAACTAACTGAACTATCGCACTATAATCAAAGATAAATAATAAATTGTTCCTATCATTCACAATCACGACAAGCAAAGATAAACAAAACTGTACTTACTCAGAAAATCAGTCAACACTTCCAACGCTGGTAAGAAAAATATATATAATCCAGCGTTCACACAACTGCCTTAAGCTGCAGTCAAATAAAAAAAGCATTCGCTCCGAAACATTCACCACTGTCGTAACCTAGCTAAAAACATAAACAAACAATCTCATTTGTACCAACAGTCTTTCTCACCACCAACGATCGATACACTAACTACTTTGGCTCGCTAACAATCTCTCTCTCTCTCTCTCTCTCTCTCTCTCTCTCTCTCTCTCTCTCTCTCTCTCTCTCTCACAGGATTTGGCAAAAATCAAAAATTAAAATAAAGCAAAAATAAATCCTGCACAATAAGAGAATGCAGATAATAAGTTTTTAAAATATATGGCGTATTTTAATATGAAAAAAGTCTAAATGTGCAAAATTCATCATTAATCGACTGCCAAGTACAAACATACCAATTAGTTAAGATGGTTTCAATTCTAAGTACAAAAAATCTGAATTTGACAGGTATAAGTAAAGATGAAGTGCCTATGTCACTGTCATACAAGTTTCCTGGACCAGGGTTCGATTCCCGGTCAGTCAGAAATTATTGTCTTTGAGTGGTTCTACCTTGGGACTCTGATCCTGAGGTTGTTAAGAGAGTCCACAGATTAATGTATTAAAATGTATTGCTTATTTGAATATGAAAAACCATCTTAAAGTGTAAAATTTATCATTAATCGACTGCCAAGTAAAACCACACCAATTAGCTATGATGGTGAAGATGGTTTGATTTCTATTCTAAAAAAAAAAAAGAAAAAAAATGAATTCAACTGACGCAGAAGAATTGTCATTGACTTTTATCTTTCTTCGTGGCAAATTGCATATGTCACTGTCATATCAGTTGCCTGGATCAGGGTTAGATTCATTAGTGGTCAGAAGCTATTGTCTTTGAGTGGTTCCCCCGTAGGCCCGTGATCCCGAGGCCGATAAACAAATCCAGACATTAATATATTGAAATATATGGCTTATCTGAATATGAAAAAAGTTTAAATTTGCATAATTTATAATTAATCAAATACCAATTACAAACATACAAATTACCTACGATGATGAAGATAGGATTATTTCAATTCTAAGTAAGAAATCGTGAATTTGGCAGGTGTATGTACTGAAGAATTGTCATTGAATTTTATCTTTCTCTCTAGCTAAGCGGCTACGTCACTGCCATACAAGTTTCCTGAACCACGGTTCGATTCTCGGCTGGTCAGAAGCTATTATCTTTGAGTGGTTTTGCCTTGGGCTTCTGATCCCGAGGCCGATAAGAGAATCCAGATATTAATTTATTATAAAATGTGGCCTATTTGAATATGTAAAACACGTTTAAATGTGCAAAATTTATCATTAATCAATTACCAAGTACAAATATATAAATCAGCTACGATGGTGAGGATGGGCTGATTACAATTCTGAGTGAAAAAAAGACGAATTTCACAGGTATAAGTACAAAAAAAAAATCATTAACTTTAAGAATTCTTCGTGGCCAAGAGCCTATGTCAATGTTATACTAGTTTACTGGACCAGGGTCAGAACCTATTGTGTTTAAGTGATTCCACCTTGGGACTCTGATTCTGAGATCGATAAGAGAATCCAGATATTAATGTATTAAAATATATCGCTTATTTGAATATGAAAAACACCTCTAAATGTGCAAAATTTATCATTAATCAGCTGTCAAGTACAAACATACTAATTAGCTACGATGGTGAAGATAGGTTCATTTTAATTCCAAGTACTAAAATCCTAAATTCAATACGTATAGAAGAATTGTCATTGACTTCTATGTTTTTCGTGGCTAAGTGCTTATGCCACTATCATCCTATTTTCCTGAACCATCGTTCGATTTGCTGGCTGTCAGAGGCTATTGTGGTTGAGTGAATCCGCCTTAGGACTCTGATCCCGAGGTCGATAAAAGAATCCAGACAATAATGTATTAAAATATATCGCTTATATGAATATTAAAAACGACTCTAAATGCGCAAAATTTTTCATTGATCAGCTCCCAAGTACAACCATACCAATTAGCCAGGATGGTGAAGATAGGTTGATTTTAATTCCAAGTACTAAAATCCTAAACTCAATATGTATAAGTTTAGAAGAATTGTCCTTGACTTTTATCTTATTTTCGTAGCTAAGTTCCTATGCTACTGTCATCCAAGTTTCCTAGACCATCGTTCGATTCGCGGGCGGTCAGAGGCTATCGTGGTTGAGTGGTTCCGCCTTGGGACTCTGATCCCGAGGTCGATAAGAGAATCCAGACATAAATGTATTGAAATATATAGCTTATTTGAATTTGAAAAACACGTCTAAATGTGCAAAATTTATCGTATATATATATATATATATATATATATATATATATATATATATATATATATATATATATATATATATATATATATATATATATATATATATATATATATATATATATATATATATATATATATATATATATATATATATATATATATATATATATATATATATATATATTGTTACGGGCCACTGGTTCGAGTCCGGCCTTGCTTAAGGGACTCAAGGGCCATAACAAAACAAATAACATTGGTAGGTCGCCAGTCAGCAATAATACAAGGAATACTGACAAATATATGTATTTACAATAACATTTAAATAAATATTAATAAAAGAAAGGGGATCACAATAGCTAGTTATGTTTTAGTTTATGCCACAAGGAGCTTCGGATGGAGTTTGGTTGGCCATGGATGAAACGCCAGCACAGCAATCAACGCTCACTGGAAGGGGAATTAAATTGAATAATTAACAGCACACTTACTTCTACCGGCTGGGAACACGATGAAGTTGTGTGGTTAAAACTTTTAAGCAAATTAAATGAAAATGCAAAGCTTAGGGATTTAAACTTACACATGGGAATCAACACTGTCACAGGGTGAATTAATTAAAACTAGGACTAAACAGCACACGTGGTCTGGGTATAGGGGATAGGATACAAGGTTCAGTGGGTAGGATTTCTTTAGATGATCAGGAAAAATGGGGTGTGATAAGGAAGGGATAGGAGGTTGGGTAAGGATATTGAGAATCTCAAAATCAGACACCTTACCTCTAATAAAAAGGACTCTGGTTTCCTCCCCTTATGGAAAGATATGTAGACAGAGGTCCTGCCTCCTTGATGTCTTGAGGGTGTTTCCCTCAAGGAGGTTGAGTGAAGAAAAGGAGATGTTATCCTTATGGAGGCTGAGTCGCGAAGCAAATCCCAAGTTTTCCCAGGGTAGATCAACCCCACTTGACCCCCAATTGGGAGGGGGGTAGGGGGGATTGGCCTGACCGCTGTCCTATTGGTCAGGCTGGATCACGTGTCCCCACATCCTTCAGACCTCGCTTCCCTCCTTCTCCTGGGACCTCGTTGTTGTCACGTGACTCGTAGAAGGTAACTGAAATTGAGATCTCAGGGGGAGTAGACTGGTATAGGATGGTTGGAGGTGGGTGAGACTCTGGGTAGGGTCCCAAAACTCGTGACACTTTGACTCATGCTTGCTGGCGGGGTCTTTTGTTATTCGAAAAAGGTGGCGAAATGACCGCCATTACTAACAATATATATATATATATATATATATATATATATATATATATATATATATATATATATATATATATATATATATATATATATATATATATATATATATATATATATATATATATATATATATATATATATATATATATATATATATATATATATATATATATATATATATATATATATATATATATATATATATATATATATATATATATATATATATATATATATATATATTTCTTGATATAAACTGGCATAGGAAGTCCATAAATAGACAAGATTAGAAGGATGTTTGAAGGTGATATATATATATATATATATATATATATATATATATATATATATATATATATATATATATATATATATATATATATATATATATATATATATATAATGGATTTTGAGTGAAGCAGAAAAATCTATTTTTTGGATGAGATCACCATGTCGTCCTGATGGAAGTTCCTAAAGTAGCTTCCTAAGGGATATATGTTACTACAGAGATATTCCCATGGAATTTAACCTTCAGGTCCCAAAATTTTAACTCCTAGAGCGAATATCCTTAAAATGTCTCTCATGGATATCGCATAGTATCAGAGGACGTATTCTTGACACGCCACAAAGCAATCTGCACCCAAATAGCGTTTACGCTATGAGGGGGACGTGGCAGAAGAAATAGAAGGGGGGGCCGTAACAAGGTTACCCCAGTTTTCGTACTACTATTGGCCACCACCAAAGCGCCATTCCTAAGATGGCGGACATTCCTTTTAGCAATGAGCGTGGTGCTACAGATACGATACCTCAGGGAGGGATACCGTGAAGATCTTTCTTTTAAGAAAATAATGGTGGGTCCATCAGGATAACATGGCGATCTCACCCAAAAATATATTTTTTGCTTCGCCCAAAATCTGTCTTTTGGGCTCAAGCCATGTCGTCCTGATGGAAGTTTACCAGAGCATCAATGTATCTGGATTTTCATCAGTGCCTTAACCTTGGGACAACCTTTCTATGATCATTTGGATCAATCGAGACAAATGACGTTACCGTTATCCGTCATTATAACTAATCTTACATGATGTTAGTGCTTCCTGCCCCGTAAAGGGAAGAGTCTTTCTAGACAGTAGAAAAGCGGGTCTCAAGGCTAGCATATATTATATGGACAAACATAAGTATACACCGGATGAACAAACCGTCTCGTAGTTTGTGAATATTACCAAATACTTAACAGTTTCTTATATCCATTGTTTGTGAGCATACAAATATATAAAAAGTACATACTCTGGACTTTTAATAATGCAATTGTCGGGTGAATTAGGACACAATTACATTCTAATAGACATTTATTTTCAATAAATGACTAAGTAAATTAGCAAGTAAAACGAATGTAGCATGATAACGGAACTATACATGTAACATGTACAGAGATTATCTTTCTTTCTTGGGAAGAAAGAAATGATGAATGCCACTCTCATATTGAAGAAAATTTATAATACAATTTCTCTCCATAATTCCTGTACTAGTTACTTCTATCGACACTGTGTACTATGTACGCACGGCACTAGTGCTATATGTATAATTCCATACCTGGGATTTTGAACAGAGCTAGTGTTACCATGGTAACACTTATTCAAAGGAAGTCACACTAAGAGGGATGACCCCTTCTCCCTTTAATCGACAGTCCCAGTCAAATAGCTGTTCATCGTAGAATTAGACGGCAGGTTAAATACTCTACCCAACGTCATCAAATACTGCTTCAAATCATGAACTTGCTTAGCTTAGTGTTTGTAGAACACTCTGGATGATTCTCATCCAGTATATGTGCGAGGACATTTGAAGTCACAAACCATTAACTGTTTATGAGAGTAATTAGGGGCAGGTTTTAATACACTTCCTGCCACCACTACATAGTGCTTCAGTTCGTGGACCTGTTTTGCATAGTGTTTGTAAAACACTCTGGATGATTTCCATCCGGTGTATGAACGAAGACGCTCATAGTCCATATACTGAAAGAAATTCAGTGATGAAGCAATCTTTCTTGGATCATGACCTGCGGAGTACTGTCAGGATCCGCTTTACGAATAAAGTAGGTGAGCTTCACCCTCAGTTGTTTTAGGGATAAGTTTGATCCAGAGGTTTCTCCCTTAACCCTGGATAGGTACGCTCCTCGGACACCCCTTTAAGGGTATACTCGGACGCGAACGACCCCGACGCCAAAAAAAAATTCTTGAAAAATCAGTTTTTGCAATAACCTCCTTTTTTCTTTTGCCAAAAAAAAAACTTCAATGAATGCTTAAAACAACTGTAAAGAGAAATACTACTCATCTGCAGAAAAACTATTTATTATAAATATTTAAAAAAATTAAGTAGAAAAAAAAGACCTGACATAAAAATTCATAAAAAAAAATATACATATATACACAAATCCTTTTAGGAATTGATTCTTGAATGTTTAGGACACATCTTGATGTATTTTGGATGAAGTCAGACCCATGGAGGTGAAGATCTGAAATGAGAAAAAAAGGGTAACTTTTTTTGGCCAAAAAAATTTGTCCAAATTTCATGAATTTTTTTGGGTACCCAAATGAAATAGGAAGTGGCTAATTTTTTTAGGGAATAAACATATGTTATCCTAAAATAGAAATATGTAAAAAAATCTTCATTATTTTGTAAATTACATTTATATCAGGGGCCATATCTAAAGGTAATTTTTTGAGTACTTAGAAATTTCGTAAAAAATACATATATTTAATATATAATATGATATTTATGCAGGTAAAAATATACCAAAATATCACAAATTCTATAGGGAACAAGAATATATATAGATAGGGCAGCTTACACTTCGGATATGTCCACAAAATGGCCGCCAAGCACACTGACTCAGACTCCCTAATCTGCCACTTGAAATGTAGGAAGGGTATGTCAATTTCAAGGTGTTATTTACTAATCTAATTATTATTGGATATGCATAAAAATTGTATGGTGGGTTGCTGGATAATTGTCGATTATTTTACGACTATAAAATTAAAATTCTGACCCAAAAAATTTTTTTTGAAGGGAAATAAAATCGAAAAAAAAATGTAAAACAATATTTTAGCTAAAAAAATTTGATGATATTCAATCAAAAAAAAAGTAAACAAAATTTTCCGACAAATAAACATCTAGAGGAATCATTACTCTGTGATAGTTCCTTAGTACGTAGTAATTTTGAAAGAATTGGGAAAAAACGAAAAAATGGCAATCACAAGAAAATCGAACACATACCTATATATACGCCATATCTGGCTAAAAAAAAGATAGGCATGGGTAGCCAGATCATCTAGAAACACTTTCCAACACTATAAAAATATAAGTTTTGCGACACTACTTGCCAATTCCTTACGGTAACATGACTAAGCAAAAAAATGCAAAACAAATAAAAAGGGGCACTCGCGGAAAAATGGCTAACATTCTAATATACGGCATTTCAGAAAAAAAAATTCAGCCACGTGCTAGGCAAACCATCAAGGCACATTTTCCGACAAATAAACATCTAAATGAATAATTATTCTGTGATAGTTCCTTAGTACGTAGTAATTTTGAAAGAAATGGGAAAAAACGAAAAAATGGCAATCACAGGAAAATCGAACACATACCTATATATACACCATATCTGGCTAAAAAAAGAAGATAGGCATGGGTAGCCAGATCATCTAGAAACACTTTCCAACACTATAAAATTATAAGATTTGCGACACTACTTGCCAATTCCTTACGGTAACATGACTAAGCAAAAAAATGCAAAACAAATAAAAAGGGGCACTCGTGGAAAAATGGCCATTCTAATATACGGCATTTCAGAAAAAAAAAATTTCAGCCACGTGCTAGGCAAACCATCAAGGCATATTTTCCGACAAATAAACATATAAATGAAATATTACTCTGTGATAGTTCCTTAGTACGTAGTAATTTTGAAAGAAATGGGAAAAAACGAAAAAATGGCAATCACAGGAAAATCGAACACATACTTATATATACGCCATATCTGGCTAAAAAAAAAATAGGCATGGGTAGCCAGATCATCTAGAAACACTTTCCAACACTATAAAAATATAAGTTTTGCGACACTACTTGCCAATTCCTTACGGTAACATGACTAAGCAAAAAAATGCAAAACAAATAAAAAGGGGCACTCGCGGAAAAATGCCCAACATTCTAATATACGGCATCTCAGATAAAAAAAAAGAAATGCACGTGTTAGCCCAGCCATCAAGGCACACTTTCTAACACATAAACATGAAAAAAAAATCAATAATATACGGCAATTCCTTACTACGTAGTAAATTTTTACAAATATTGAAAAAAAAACAGAAATTGGCAACCGCAGTTAAATACCCAATATACCAATAACTACGTCGTATCTGACAAAAACAAAATCACGCATGGGTAGCCAGATCATCTAGACACACTTTCCAACATTAAAAAAGCAAAAGTTTTACGACACTATTTCGCAATATCTTACGGAAAAATGACTTGGCAAGAAAATGAAAAAAAATTAAAAAGGGACACTCGCGGTAAAATGCCCGACATTCTAATATACGACATCTCAGATAAAAAAAAAGACATGCACGTGTTAGCCCAACCATCAAGGCACACTTTCTAACACATAAACATGAAAAAAAAATGAATAATATACGGCAATTCCTTACTACGTAGTAATTTTTACAAATATTGAAAAAAAAACAGAAATTGGTAACCGCAGTTAAATACCCAATATACCAATAACTACGTCGTATCTGACAAAAACAAAGTCATGCATGGGTAGCCAGATCATCTAGACACACTTTCCAACACTAAACAAGCAAAAGTTTTACGACACTATTTGGCAATATCTTACGGAAAAATGACTTGGCAAAAAAATGAAAAAAAATGAAAAAGGGGCACTCGCGGTAAAATGGTCCTCGTGGTGATGAACGACATTTTAACTAAAAAAAAAAACATGCACATGGTAGCCAAACAATCCACCAAGACTTTCCACAACTGATAACCTATACAAGTTGCACCATTCTACGACAATTTCATAATACGTAATAACTTTGATAATTATGCAAACTACCTTAGAAGGGTAAACTCGGACGCGAACGACCCCGACGCGTCTCAGAAATCGGGGAAGGAGTACAGCTACAGCAATGCACATCTGGACACTACTAGAGCGTGTAGGGGATACACCTCCTGCAGGTCGATCACCCACAAATTCAGTCACGGGGGTGAGTCACGTGAGAAAAACCTGTTTTTTTTTGACGCTCGGGGTCGCAAACGACCCATCGTACCTATCCAGGGTTAAAGAGCTGTCCTCCCCTGAAGTCTGAAGTTCTACAAAGATAGACCTTTAGACTCTCAATCAGACATTGAGAGACATCTTCCTTCAGATGGCAGATTCTCCAGGGACCCCAGCTTTTAGTGGGTAGCTCATTCTTAGAGAGAAAGGATGGATCAGGGAAGAGATCCAGTTCTCCTGTTTCTGAGAACTGAATGTGGCCCTCATCTCTAGACAGGGCCACTTTTTCACTAACTTTATCCCCTGAGGCTATAGCGAACAGAAAAAATAACCTTTTGGGTTAGATCCTTAAGCGAACAATCTTTATTGTTCAAGGATGAGGCATAATGTAGGACCTTTTCCAAAGACCAAGGAAAGGACTTTGGTGGTGCAGCAGGCCTTCAGAATCTTATTAAAGATCTCATTTGCCAAGTCCACTCGAAAGGCATTTAGAAGAGTTTTAGTCAAGGCTCACTTGCACTTAGTTATCGTGTTGGCTGCCAAACCTTGGTTATGAAGATGAAGAAAGAAGGACATACAGAAGCTCATTGAAATCTCTTTCGGTCCTTTGCTTTTACGAAAGCAACCCACTTTTTCCATGATGACTCATATTGTCTTCTAATTGACTTAGACTTGCATTCTTCTAGGAATTCTATATTGCCTTTTGAGATCCCAAACCTTTTCTTAACCGCTAGGGCAAGAAAATCATGCAATGAAAGGTTGGTTCTCTATGATAAATCGAAGGCAATTAATCTCTGAACCTTCCGAAGTCGTCTTGGGTTCAGAACTCGAGATAGCTTCAGCCTCCGTTCCTTCCTCAAGGAGGAAAAATTGCTCTTGGGCTACCTGGGAGCCAACAGAACTACTCCTACCTGGAAGGATCTCAGCATGTTGAGGACTCTCAGCAGGTGATTGGAGGGGATGAACTGAAAATCCTAAGTCTATCCCTTCCATTTCAGAGACATGATGTCTATCATTTTTATTAGAGGATCCTCGTATGGGGCAACGTATCGAAGTAGTTCCTTGACGACGCTCGTAATGAAGTGGTCGGACTGCAGTTCGGGGACTTTTTCCCATCTGGGAGAGAGTAGGTCCGCGTCCGTGGACCATTCTAACTCTCTTGGCTTGAGCATCCACTGTCACATTGCGGATCGGTTGTATATGAACTGGTGACAGGGGCCATCCCTTTAGGTAAGGGATGGTTAACTACGCCTAGACTGTATGAGACGTTCTCTAGCATCGTCGATTGCAGCATCTCGGATTGCACCGGAGTCCCAGATCAGACATAGATAATCTGATCTGCCTGGAGAGAGTTTCCCCATTCATGACTGGACCAACATGGTCTTGGGACTTACGGGCTTTGACCTTTGTTAGGGAAGCGATTAACTAAGGACCAATATCGGTCTTTTTAGACCTCTTTGAGCGTTTGATGCTTGTTTTCTCCAAACTCAATGCATCTTGCAGCAGTGCTCTTAGCACTGGGCCTGTCTCTATTGCAAACTGGAGAGAGACCAGAGCTCCTCCCAGTTCTTGTTTTGGGAATCTGACTGATTACCAGAGTCTCTTGACAGACCTTACCATCTCCTTTTACATTCCCAAAGGAAAGGAGAGTTGGTGCGACCACAGGCTTCAATGGCTTTTTCGCAATTGTAACCTTTGAGCTGGAGAGAATCAAGACTTCTTGAAGCTTATCATGCATCCGCGATGTTCCAGGGACCGGATCATTTCCTTGGATGTTCAAAGACCAGCCACTTTGGGTGCTGTCCACCCCAGCCTCTCGTCCAGGAACATTGTTGCCTGAACCTTTCCTAGGCTTAATTATTGCATGACTGTGTCTGCCAATTTTATGAAGATATCTATAACTCTGTTTAGTCTGACAAGTATCTTTCCTAGGAAATACATTACTTTGTGTAACTTGAATCCTAGATAGGAGGGGAGAGGATGATTAACTGGAAGTTGCCAGTAGACAACTTTCAGGTCTGGTAAGACTACAGGCACCCTTTTTTGCAACGGGTTCCTTATGTTCAGAAGGATAAACATTCTGAACTCGTGGTTTTATTTGTACTTGTTAAGTGGCGACAAGTCCCGAATGACTCTGAATTTTCTTGAGTTCTTCTCGTAAACACACAACGGCCTTCCCTGGAATTCGGTGGACTATAGTTTCCTTACAACCTGTATGCTCTAGAGCTCTCAGGTAAACTAGTCCAGGAGGGTTTTGGATTATAGGAGGAGTTAAGGAAATGGTGGTAGAGACATCTCCACCTCTCATCTTTGTCCCATCTTGATTAGGCCATGGACCCAATGATCGAAGGTCCAGCGATCCTAAAGGAACCTCCCTCCTATTAGAAGCATTTCTATGCTTCGACTGATCAGTAAGAATATATTTTCGACCACCTGCCTGTGGCAGCACGGTCACTACAACTGTGGAGTGTTGTTGAACAGCTCGAAATGGATTTCCAGACCTTTCCATCTTCCTCTTAGGTTGGGGACCCACAACCTTGGAAGATTGTCTTTTTGAAAGGATGCCCCACTTTTGGAGAAGTCCTACTTTCTCTCTGGTGGCGTTCTTAAGGGGATCTGCCGGTTTCCGACTTTTTTAACGACAGGTTGTTGATATATAGGGGGTTTGTTAAAGGATATTGTGTGGAACTTTTGGGGAATTTTTTTTTGTTCAGTGACCTTAGGTTTTGTGACGCCAGAGCTTTTTTCGGCCAAAAATGGCCATTTTCAAAATGCATCTCCTCCTTTGATTTTTGGTTTTAAGGGATGAGATTTGAACCATGTATAAAACACATATGGACCTTCGATTTAAAGCCGGGGATTTTTTATTTTTCAATTATTTTTCAAGATATGAATTTTTTTTTATGAAATTTTTCCGGAAAAATTACAGGAAAAAATTTGCCAAAAATCAGAAACTCAAAATATAAAAAATCCCCGGCTTTTTTTTAAATCTACCATGTTTCCCCATATTATATATGAAATTACATTAAGATTGGTCCAATACTAAGGGAGGAGATACATTTTGAAGGTGAAAAACTTATGTTTTGAGAAACGGGCCTTCAAAGTTTTAGGTACATAAAAAAAAAGTAAAAGACTGTGTTACCATTAATTTTATGTTTTTTTTTTTTTTTAGTATTAACTGTATTTCAAATCTTATTTTTAATGTCTATTGCTTTAATGCAAAAGTATTATGAATAGAAATATTAATCAATTGATTATCTTTGTGCCTAAGACATCTTATAAATTTGGTTTTGTAAATTGGAGCCTTCCTTCCTTCTGTAGAAATCGGTGGGCATTTTGCAGGTTCTGAAATAATTTTCCCTCTGCATTTAGGACATATCTTTTTTATTAGTGTCTCAAATCCATCCCTTGCCAAATAGATTCTCGGAATTACTTTGCATCTACAATTCGGTATTTGTGATTCAAGTAATTTTTCAAGTCTTGCTTCACTTATTATTATCATTTTATTTTCACTATCGTTGATAATATCAGCCTCCGATCCACTGCATTCTTCTTCTAAAATATCTTTGCCCTTTAGCAGTGATGAACGAATAGAGAGACGATTAGGGGTGGATGTGGTTGGTCTCTGGCCAGCAGTGATGTTAGCGTGCGCCATTTGCTCTCTCTCTCTCTCGTTGTCGCTTCATTCCCCTCTATGGCACTAGTTTCTTGAATTCTCTGTTCTACTTCTTCGATGGCTATATCAAATTGGCGTTTCCGCATTCTAGAAGCATGAAGTGAACTCTTGCGCCTTTTAGGCATGGTGAAAAACTAAAAACACCGCAGAAAAAAAGAGAGTTCAGTCAAGGCTAGCGAGCATGAAAAAATGCGACCTTATTACGTGAGGATTTATAGGCAACTGAGCCTCATGACTCATGATGGGTGTTTTGTCTTGTCTAGTTATAACCAGAAAGGTGCCAATTAGGATATTATTGACATTATATATTTCATTTCAAAGGAAGTTTTTGTAACATATATCACAAAAACTATACCAGACTAAATAATTTGCGCTACTGGTGTTTTCTGTGTATAAAGTTATTGTTACATTTCAGGCCATAACTAGAAAAGTAAGGCGAATTTTAGCATAATACTTCGTGCACACATTCTTGAATGCTCTACGAAGCCATAGAATTTTTTTCAGAAAATCGAATATGGTTCATATTTTTTCGGTATTTTAGGCGGCCGATCCCCTTAATCACTTTCCTGACTACCTCGTCTGGAAAGAGGTCTTTACCCCAGATGTTGGAAGATATTAGCTTCCTTGTTTCCTGTTTCGCTGTCGCGTTAACTAACACAAACTCACTACATGTTCTTCTAGTCTTTATTAAGGCATAAAGGTCTTTTACAAATGTGGCCATATGTATTTTGGCTAAGACCTTGAGCATGTCTGGAATATCTTGATGAGCTGAACAGAACTCTACGTAGTTCTTTAGAGATAGGGAGGCTGCAAGTCTCTCCTTTGTTTCTTGTTCATCTTGTAAGAGAAACTCAGATAATTTAGGGAGATTTTCCTTAAATTGCAACTGGCGACATCCGCCTCAAGTCTTCCTACTAAAAAGGTTAAATTGGCTTCCTTCCAGTTCTTCTCCTGTCTGGGAAAGGCTAGTGACAGAGGCTCGCACTGCTTGAGTGTAGGACACGGTTTACCTGCCTCTGCTGCCTCAGTGACATATTTTAATACCTTCTCCGTAAAGGGGAATGAAATTGAAACAGGAGCAGGAAAGGAAGAGTGCCTGTTACCTGGTGTGAATACCTTCGACACCGAGTAACCCGCCTTTTCTATGCTACTTAATAGGATAGCCTGTGCTTTATCATGGTCGAGAATCATAGCCTTCTATTGTTACTTATTAGGGTCAAACAAGCAACAACATATAATGACTTCAGTCATTCACGAAATTACTAATTACCAGATTCTTTAAGAGAACTCAAGACCCTTTCTCTACATTAGGAATTTATTGCGTTGTGTTACAAAGATAAATGGTCATACTATACTCTGTTGAGGTTTTGCCCCAATTATTACGTACTTGGTTTCATATGAAGTTCTTACCGAGTTCGGATTACAAATAGGCACGGGTAAACCACGATACCACATATAAATATTTGATTTTACCCAGTCACTGAATCTCACGCACAGATATGCATATCCCTAGCGAATTATCCCATCCAAGGTAACTAAATATTATATGATACTCATCCAAACTTCGGTTGATTAATTCCTCCACTTCATTAAATGCTGGGAAGGAACGGCTTCGTTAATCAAATGAAATTCTCTTCATCCTGATTAAGTCCACTGAAGACTACAGTACATGCGTTGAGAAGTGACAGGCAGCAACTACCCGCCGTTAGCTCTGTTGCCTTTGTCATAAAAATAATGCGTTCGCTCTTTCTCCCAAAGTCATGACTTCCGCTTCGTTTCCTCATGACAAAAGAAAACAACAAACTAATGAAACCAACTATTCAACGCAAACCGAACGAAACTATTCAAACAACTTACATCGCATTGTTAACCACTTATACAACTATTCACAAGACAATATTCCTTGGTAACAATGCTTATTACAATTGAATATAAACAAAACCTTCATTTGTACAGAAACCTGCACATTTTCACTTAACCAATGTAATATAAAAGAACATTTTCCATATACAATATGAACATAGATATTCAATAACAATTGATTTCCCATGTCGTTATTGTAAGTAACATTCCTTTTCCTCATCTTGGTTCATCCTTCAGTGTAATGAAAAAATTCGGGAAAGCGTCAAAGCTTGGCCAAAACTGGATTTTGTCCAAAGGAACAGCACCCATCTACTCCGAGATGTAGAGTTTGCCGTTTAAAATCGGCATCAGCTCCGCAAACCTCCAGGGATTGGTTTTGGAGCATGTCGGATGGTCTTGATATATGGGTCGTTTGTATGACCCTTGAGGTACGACAAGTGGAGCTTTACTAAGCTCTACCTTGCATTTCGCTTCCTGCTTTGTGCTCTGTTTGCACAAGTTTTCTACTAGATTCTTCCCTTGGGCCCATAACTGATCCATTCCATCTAATAGAAGGCGGAGATATCGTTGTCACTGGCTCTTGAGCCGGTTTGGCCAGAGACAATTCCAACCCGACATTCTCCCCTTCTTCCCGTGGATGCTTTTTGCCCTCCTTCCTAAAGGTTACCTGGTCATCGGAAGATGTACCTCATGTCTGTGGTACCACTATTTCCTTACTCGCTGTTGTAAATAGTAACCTGCGCATCTTGTCATTAGGCAGGTAAGGTCCCGGAGAGATTTTCTGAAAGCCTCTTACCCAGTTGCGTAGCTTGAAACGAGCTACATCCCTAGTCTCTACCGACTTGGGATTCTTGAAACCCTTGGACAATAGGGCCCAACATACTTTGCAGGCCTGCAGGTTCCAATGCTGCAGGTGTTCGGAAATAATATTGCAGGGGGCATGAAACCTGTATGCATTATGTCATTAAAAACAATTACTCTTAGTTTTGTAGAAGACTGCAACACATGACATCTGGTGTTCCTCTTGTAAAGAAAGGAAAACAGAATGAGTATATGATTGATTATCTCACTGATAACCAATATATCAAAAGTCATATCTTAACAGAATAGCTTTGGATAGCAAGCTATAAAGGGATAGCAAATGCTGATACCTCCCCTCAGTATTAAATGTTAGGGATTTCCTTTTCAAAGGAACTCCAACTGAAAAAAAGGGTTTTTCTAACCCCTAGGGATAGGGAAGTGTATACTTCCCTGTCCCTTTCATTCTAAATACTGTAGGGTACGGATGACTGATTTCTCAATCAGCTTAATGAAGAAACACTATTCCTTCAATGTGAGAGCGGCTGCAGCATAAGCTCGCATGAGGGTACTCAGAATATGCTAGAAATAATTATTGTACAATCATTCTGTAGTTTTCTATTTGCAGTATGCACTATATTACAATTTACTGGCTACTGTATAATTATACATAGTGTGATCCAGCCAATGTGTTGCCTTTATGGTAAGCAACTGACTGTACGGTCCAGCTGGTATGATGCCAACTGGACTGGGGAAAATGAAAGACATACATTTGTGTATCCCACCCAACCTATTTGTTGTGCCCTCCCTTACAAAATTAGAACATAGAGTTTCCTAATCATGGAAACTCGAGGATAAGAGCTCTGCCCCTTAAGAGTTATGAGTGTAACCTCCGGTTCCTAAAAATTTTAATATTGCAGGGTAATCTGAAGACTGATTTCTAATCAGAATATTGAAGAAATAAATTTTTGTTCAATATGAGAATGGGTTCCACAAATATTTGGGTAGGATATTCAAAATATATTGGAAGAACACTACTAGTATAATATATACAGAAGCTTTCTATTTGCAGTATATCCTATACTGCAAAAATACTAACTACCTGTATAAACATATACTGTAGTTCAGCCGGCATGTCGTTGGCATAGCTAGCTAACGGCGGCACATCCAGCCTGCTAGCTAAAAGAGAGAGAGATTGCATGGAGAACAGGCTACCTAATACTGTGTATATATACAGTAAAAAGGACGTAAAAGTCTAATTTTACTACCTTTTTTTCTAGAAAGAAGGTTCAAATGGAAGGGGAGAATATAACATTCAAGCTTCCATCCAGCTACAGTACTATCGCCGGCAAGGTTCTGTCTATACCTTGCCTGGTAGTATCAATACAGTCGGTGTGCTGCCGGTTGAGTGAACACCATTCTGTGCCGGCCTGGTAGGCAGCACCCCGGCAGCAGCCACTGTTGCTAGTAGTTCAAGGGGAACTGAAGAACCTTTGGTAACAGAAGGGACTTTCCACTGACAGCCAGCATGGCCAGCAGTTGCCGGACGGCAGCTGCCCTGGTTGACTGCCAGCAGCCACCATGACTGCTGGCCGGCAGTAGCCACGGCTGCCGGACGGCAGTAGCCACGGCTGCCGGCCGCAAGTAGCCATTACTGCTGGCCGGCAACTGACATGGCCGGCAGCTCACAGCTGTCCTTACTGCCAGTCGACAGATGTTATGACTGCCGGCCGGCAGCTGTCATGACTGCCGGCCGTCAGCTGTTAACTGCTAAAGAGGGGGAGTCTGGTCGATCCCGGCAACCCACCGTGTCGGGATTTGCCAACATAAAGGGATAGAAGGGAAAGGAAAAGAGGGTACCGTGAAAGGTACAGCAGGAGACGGCCGTAGCCTGTCCTGCCCTACCTAACAAAACTCCGTTCCTCTATTAGAACTATCCCATGTGGCTGAAGAATTCTATTCCTTAGCCTAGGGTTAGATTAATACAATGAAGAGGTTGGTAACACACTTTCCACCACCTATAAATGGTAAGGAAACGGGGTTCTAGTGCCAGTGTCCGCTTAGCAGTAGAAGAATACTATTCT
>NC_090734.1:647988-655488 GCF_036898095.1 Palaemon carinicauda | reverse complement strand
CAATTATTATGATTTGTGTTACGAGAAGTATATTTTGAAAGATAGGGGAATTAGTCATTTATCATTATATTTTTAGAGGATGAAAGGGTGTGAGTGTAAGTGAGAAAAGATTATAGCAATAAAGAGTATCCGACAGATGAATTAGATTTGGATTCAAAATTTGGGAGTTTACTAAACTTTTCTCTCTCTCTCTCTCTCTCTCTCTCTCTCTCTCTCTCTCTCTCTCTCTCTCTCTCTCTCTCTCTCTCTCAAACATGCTGAATGATGAGGATAAAGTTTGTAAATTTATCTATTTCTAAATAGAAATTCTCTTTAATGAATATGCATTTCATATTATTAAGTAACAAGAATTATTAGTAGGCAGGAATGAATCCAGAGGTATGCATCAGATATATTATTATCTATTACGCCCAATTAAAAGAGACACATTTTCTGTGTAAAAGCCGGTGCTGCCATAAGGCTACCTTACTCTATACCCCAAGAATAAATTTGAATTACAAGAGAGCATACCTCCGTTCTGATCACTCAGTTAATGGATTCACCTGCGTTTACCAAACCAGTGGTCTCCTGTCTCTGGTAATACCATTGCTTCTGCACTACAGCCTTCCACTGTCTTAAGGTATAGTTCTCTTACTTGAGGGTACACTCAGGCACGCTACTGTATTGAATGTTTCCATTTTTCCTTTTCAATGGGCTATTTTCCTTATTAGAGACATTAGGCTTATAGCATCCTGCTTTTCCAACTAGGGTCGTATTTTAGCTATTGATAATCATAATCTATCTAGGTAGTAGGTTAGCCAGAGCACCAGCCACCCATTGAGATACTACCTTTGACTGACCAGACAGTACTACATTGGATCCTTCACTCTGGTTACGGTTCATTTTACCTTTGCCTACACATACACAGAATGGTCTGACTTATTAATTACATATTCACTTCTGTCCTCATACACTTGGCAACACTTAGATTAACAAAGAATTCTTCTTCCCCCAATATATATATATATATATATATATATATATATATATATATATATATATATATATATATATATATATATATATATATATATATATATATATATATATATACAGTATATATTATACTATATATATACAGTATATATTATTCTATATATATGTATATATATATATATATATATATATATATATATATATATATATATATATATATATATATATATCTATATATATATATATATATATATATATATATATAGATATATATATATATATATATATATATATATATATATATATATATATATATATATATATATATATATATATATTTATATATATATATATGAGAGAGAGAGAGAGAGAGAGAGAGAGAGAGAGAGAGAGAGAGAGAGAGAGAGAGAGAGAGAGAGAGAGAGAGAGAGAGAGAGACAGACGCAGTAGTTAATCTTTCAGTAGTACAACAGTAGTATGATACATTCCTGCAAATGCATACATATGTATATATATATATATGTATATATATATATATATATATATATATATATATATATATATATATATATATATTTATATATATATATATGTATATAAACAGTGTACATATATATATGCATATATATATATATATATATATATATATATATATATATATATATATATATATATATATATATATATATATATATATATATTTATATATATATATATATATATATATATATATATATATATATATATATATATATATATATATATATATATATATATATATATATAGTTGGAGAATTGGTAATGTTACTCCTCTATGTAAATATGTCTGTGGTAGCTCAAGTCCCACTGACTACCGCCCAATTTCCATAACTCCGATATTATCTAAAGTTTTTGAAAGTCTTTTGGCAAAACGGTAATCATCTACTCCATAGTTTGCAATTTGGTTTTCGTAAAGGCCTTGGAGCATGTGATGCCCTTCTTACCATCTCCATTGCTGTACAGAAATCCCTTGATTGTGGTCGGGAAGTTCGTATGATTGGCCTTGATTTTAGTGCTGCCTTTGACCGTGTTAATCTTGAGGCCCTTGTTTTCAAACTCAAACAGTTGGGAGTGGGTGGGTCGTTTCTTAGCATTATTATTGATTTTTTAAGTAATACATCTCAAAGAGTTGTTGTTGATGGGCACCATAGTGATTATAGGAATGTGATATCCGGTGTTCCACAGGGTAGTGTTCTTGGCCCATTACTTTTCATACTATATACACAAGACATGTGGTTTGGCCTAGAAAACAAGCTTGTTGCATATGCAGATGATGCTACTCTCTTTACATCAATTCCATCCCCTGAATGTAGATCTAGGGTGGGTGAATCCCTTAATAGAGATTTAGCTAGAATTAGTGCATGGTGTAAATTATGGGGTATGAAGTTGAATCCTAACAAAACTTAAAGTATGATTGTAAGTAGGTCAAGGACGGTGGCTCCTCAACATCTGGATCTCAGTATTGATAATGTTTCTTTAAATATGTATGACTCTTTCAAAATTTTAGGTGTGATTCTCGACAGTAAATTTACGTTTGAGAATCATATAAGGTCTGTGTCTTTTTCAATTGCACAAAAAATAGGATTATCGAGAAAGTCTTTCAAGATTTTCGGTGATCAATCTATTCTGAAGATGTGTTTTAATTAATTTATTCTACCTTGTTTTAAGTATTGTTCTCCTGTCTGGTCTTCAGCTGCTGATTCTCATCTTAATTTGTTGGACAGAAACTTACGGTCTATTAAATTTCTTATTCCTGATCTAGATATTAATCTCTGGCACCTTCGTTCAATTAGTTCATTATGCATGTTGCATAAGATTTTTCATAACTCTGACCATCCTTTACATTCAGATCTCCCTGGACAATTCTATCCTGTTCGTAATACTAGGCAGGCAGTTAATTCTATTAGCCAGGCCTTCTCCATCACGAGGCTCAATACTACACAGTACTCTAGAAGTTTTATTCCAGCTGTTACCAAGTTGTGGAATGATCTTCCTAATCAAAAGTTCAAAGTTGGAGCAAATGTTTTTTTGTTGACCAGGCAGACATGAGTCTTTTTATAGTTTATTTATGACATTTGTTTTTGATGTTGTTAATAGTTTATATATAACATGTCTGTTTTAACGTGGTTACTTATTTTAGAATGATTTATTATTAATTTGTTCTCTTCATTTATTTATTTCCTTATTTCCTCTCCTCACTGGGCTATTTTTCCCTGTTGGAGCCCCTGGGCTTATAGCATCTTGCTTTTCCAACTAGGGTTGTAGCTTGGATAGTAATAATAATAATAATAATATATATATATATATATATATATATATATATATATATATATATATATATATATAGATATAGATATAGATATAGATATATATATATATATATATATATATATATATATATATATATATATATATATATATATATATATATATATATATATGTATTATAAATAAACCTAACCACACACATATATATTCAATATTTCATATAAGTTTTTGTACATACTGTATATATATATATATATATATATATATATATATATATATATATATATATATATATATATAGATATATATATATATATATATATATATATATATATATATATATATATATATATATATATATATATATATATATATATATATATATATATATATATATATTATAAATAACCACACACATATATATTCAATATTTCATATAAGTTTTTGTACATACTGTATATATATATATATATATATATATATATATATATATATATATATATATATATATATATATATATATATATATATTCATATACACATATTTGATATTCATGTATATATATATATATATATATATATATATATATATATATATATATATATATATATATGTAACTCATTGGTAGTATTACCTGAATTACTTGGAAGATTTGAATAGAGGCAGCAGAAATGTAGGACTGGAAATTAATATGAGCAAAACAAAGATATTGTTTGGTGAAATTGTAGTGAGAAAACATATATGAGCTATGGACGAGCCTCTATTCGTACTTAAGAGAGGTAGTAAGTGTTTCCCCAGGACATGGGACTGAATTTAAAAGGAGGATTAACATAGGGTGGAAAGCCTTTTATATATGAAATAATATTATGAAAAGGGAAATGCCACTTTCTGTAATAAGAAGATGATTTAATTAGATGGCCCTGAGAGTATTAACATATGCATCAGAAACTTAGAACCTTATTGAAGCCTTAGAACATAAGCTAGTTACAACTCAAAGAGCTATGGAAGGAATAATCATAAGAATAACACTGAGATACAGAAAATGAGCAACATGGATACGGAAGAAAACTAAAGTAAAGGCTATTCTAAAAATTTTTAAGAAGAAGAAATGGTCATGGGCAGGACATAAAATGAGAATGATAGACTTCTTCAGAGGACTGATTTATTGAGGGAGGTTTCTTTACATTTTATAGGGAAAGTAAACGTACCAACATTCATATAGAGAATTAGAGAACAGTGACACTCCCTTACCAGCTACCTGGGCTGAGGTCAGGTGTTAACTGGGCGGATATCCAACCTCCTTAGACACCTGCCAAAAAGGGTCATTTCTGGTGGCGGGTAAATTCTAGTTTTTGACTTTCAGTACAGTTTATTTATATGAAAACACAGTAGCCTTATCTATATAAATACATAAGCAAAACTATTTGTATATGTAAAACACATCTATATATAAATATGTAAAAAAAAAAATAGAGCTGGAGAATAATTGTACTCTACATTTTTTGGACTATATCATACATAGATGTAACAATAGACTCAAGTTTAGTGTATACAGAGAGCCAACGAATATCTCAGCATATGGCCATTACTACTTAAACCAAGGCAACAAAGTTAAGAAATCTGTATTTACTTCTATGTTTTTAAGAGTATTGCGTGTCTGCAGCCCTGAATATATTGATGATGAAATAAATGAGATTAGAGCAATAGGTAAAAAACTGAAGTACCCTGAAACTGTGATAGATGATGCACTAAGAACAGCAAAAAAAGAGTTTTTTCGGTAATGATAACAGAAAAAAACTACAACACACAAAATTTACTTGTACTACCTAATTGTAATTTTTTTAAAGAAATTCCCCAACTGTTGAACAATTTCAGTGTAAATGTAGCATTTAGGAGTAACAATACAATAAAAACCGCCTTAATAAAGAATTTTCCTGACATTACCAAGGGATGTGTATATCGTATTCCATGCAGTGCTTGTGAAAAACTCTATATTGGTCAAACTGTTAAAGCCCTAGAAAAGAGAATTGAACAACATAAGAAAAGTGTCAGATATGCCCAAGATAATAATGCATTCTTTGCTCACGTTAGAGATAAAAATCACACTATGAATTGGTCAGGTGCAAAGAAATTGGTTCATTCAAATAACTTAGTGGAAAGAAACCTCATAGAGTCCAGTTTCATAAAAGAAACCTTTGAAAACAACTTGAATATTGGACATGGAATGTGTAAAGAAATTTGTAATCTATATAAAAAAAACTTTAACCACTTCATGTAGAACTAAATGTATTGTGAATTATTAACGTCGCTGTGAAATTAATATTTAGACCTAAGCTACCATTCATTAAAGGGTACAATTATTTTATATAGTATGCATAAGTACACTGGCACTATATAGTGTAATGCTAGATATAAGTATTGATATATACATGATTATATGTTCATGGTAATAATGTTGTATGTATATATATATATATATATATATATATATATATATATATATATATATATATATATATATATATATATATATATATATGTGTGTGTGTGTGTATGTATGTATGTATATGTATGTATTTGTATATATGTATATGTATATATATGTATGTGTATATATATATATGTATGTGTGTATGTATGTATATATGTATTTATATATGTATGTGTATATGTATGTATATACTGTATATGTATGTATATACTGTATATGTATGTATGTTTATGTGTGTATATGTATGTATATGTATATGTATATGTGCGTATGTATGTATATGCATGTGTATGCGTGTATATATATATATATATATATATATATATATATATATATATATATATATATATATATATATATATGTGTGTGTGTGTGTGTATGTGTGTATATGCATGTATATATATATATATATATATATATATATATATATATATATATATATATATGTGTGTGTGTGTGTGTGTGTGTGAGTGTGTATGTGTATGTGTATGTATGTATATAAATGTATGTGTGTATATATATGCATATGTATACATGTTAATCATGAGTAAAAAACAATTTATATGTAAGTCATGTATGTGTCATTATATGTATACCAGTGTGTGTACACGTATGTATATGTCTATGTATATATTATGCATGTTTGTGTATGAATGCCTGTGTGTGTATACATATGTATTTGTCTTTTTTATATATTTATATATAGATGTGTTTTACATATACAAATAGTTTTGCTTATGTATTTATATAGATAAGGCTACCTTGTTTTCATATAAATAAACTGTACTGAAAGTCAAAAACAAGAATTTACCTGCCACCAGAAATCACACTTTTTGGCAGGTGTCTAATGAGGTTGGAACTCCGCCCAGTTAACACCTGACCTCAGTCCAGGTAGCTGGTAAGGGAGTGTCATTGTTCTCTAATTCTCTAAATGTATGTTGGTACGTTTACTTTCCCTATAAAATGTAAAGAAACCTCTTTCAATAAATCAGTCCTCTGAAGAAGTATCACGAAACTAGTCAGAGCTTAATCGTATATTTCGTATATTCATTTTCCCTGTGATTCTTCTGCATACATATATATATATATATATATATATATATATATATATATATATATATATATATATATATATATATATATATATATATATATATATATATATGTATATATATATATATATATATATATATATATATATATATATATATATATATATATATATATATATATATATATATATATATATATATATATATATATATATATATATATATATATGGTGACACAAAAAACGGCCATCACCTAAACTTGAATAACTTTTGAAATAATTAATCAATTCCGTTTATTTTTCAGATTTGTCAAGAAAAATTGATGTTCTATGAGTCTACCTTCGAGAGGCCATGGACTACTGAGGAAAAAAAATTTATATTTGAGGAATATTTTCGATTGAAGTCTATTCATGCAATTGCAATTCAAACAACGGTTCAGATGTCAAGAATTTCCTGTCTACTCAATGATCTACAGATGGGTCAACAAGTTCAGAACCCATGGGACTGTGCATAACCTCAATTGTAAAGACACTAACAGACAATGACACTCTGGGCGACTGAAATTATCAAGGACACCACACTACGATGCTACAGTCAGAGACTCTGTTGTCCGCAGCTCAAGCAAGTCTGTGCAATGGCAAAATCAGGAGCTTGGAATCATCGGGAGTCAATGC
>NC_090734.1:636340-639988 GCF_036898095.1 Palaemon carinicauda | reverse complement strand
TTTTTGTTTCTATAATCCGATAAGATTTTTATTATTCTTTCCTGTGCCTATCGGTATTTCAATAGCTTTTGTTGAGGCTCATGACCTGCTTTAAGTTTCTCTAAACATTCATCACGTTCTTTTTGGACTCGTTTCAGCGCATCTAAAAAATTCCAAATTGTTGGGTGTAACATCTCTAATTCTGTATGCAGCCTTCTGTTAGCTGCTTCTGCGTGGTTATTGGTCCTATCTTGAAGCGTTCGTTCAAACATGTTCCAAATACCTGTCGGAAATAACGCTGCTCTTCTTCCAAATCCTCTCCGGTTTGTACGACCAATGTAGTTCTCTTTAAACCAATTCAAAAGAGGAAGTAGCTCCTCACGTAGGTGCGATGCTAGAGCTTCCACATGACGGTCAAGGTCGTTAACTAGGAAAAAAGAAAGAGCTAGTATCATTTTTACCTGTAAAGCAAAGTCCGCATTGGTATTATATGAAATCATGTGACCCATACTTTTTTTTCTGTTTAATTAAATTCTGCGATAAGTGAAACAAACATCCACTGATTTGCACATTGGGTTAACCATCCTTCATGGTTGTCAAAATCGCATGCTCAAAATCACAATTTATGATGTTGGGCCATGCATTTGGTACCTTCTCTTTAATTATTTCTACCATTTTCACATATGTTGAGCGCTGCTTATTCTGCAAGAGTGCATACAGTATGGGGGGGGGGGGGACTCCATCGAATTTCTTGACTAAAATAACGTACACTTGATGAAATATTTGAGGTGCAATAGCAACATACCAGGTGGTTGACGTTGCTGGATGTTCCACCCAGGTCTCCATACCAAAAATTATAATTCTCTCTTGGTTAATCCCTTGATCTGCTTTGTACAAATTTCCTCAGTTTCGAGCGTGGGGCTTATACACTTTGTATTCTTCAGGAAATTCGAAGTCTTCAATGCATCTTGGATTTTCAGGAACCCGGTTAGCTACATTCCTTTTGCGTTGAATTAGCTTACGCATCGCTTGTCGGTTAGGCAGCTGGGCAATAACAGCTTGAGACATATTTTCCAAAGATTTGTTGATTTTAGTACTCGATCCTTCGTAAGAGTCCTCGGCTCTCTGACGTGCATACGTTTTCGCCTTTTCAACTTCTATCGCCACTACAGATGGTGGATGGGTGTGATCATTCATTTTTTTTAGAACAGCTTCTACTAACGTATGAATTCTGGCACGACATCTACCCTCTTCATGACATCTCCAGAACTTTAAATTTGTTTTTGTCTTGCTTTCTTTATAAAATATGTAATTTATGTATATCCATCATGACAGAATATCGCTAGTCCTCTCTGACTCTGAACTGTATCCTCCATGGTTTCCCAAAGACTGTATTTAGCAGATGATTTTTTTTTCTCAACTAAATCACGGTTTACAAATGTTTACAAATATTTCCTTTAAAGATTTCAATTAAACAACGGAATCGCCGAAATCAATGGGTAGCGGTTTTGCGCTGAAATTATACAAACTACTGTGTGAGGAGAGAGAGAGAGAGAGAGAGAGAGAGAGAGAGAGAGAGAGAGAGAGAGAGATTTTAATCAAACAACAGAATCACCGAGATCAATAAATAGCGGGTTTGGTACTGAAATTATAAAAACTACTGTGTGAAGAGAGAGAGAGAGAGAGAGAGAGAGAGAGAGAGAGAGAGAGAGAGAGAGAGAGAGAGAGAGAGAGAGAGAGAGAGAGAGAGAGAGTTAAAATTTTTTCTGGAGCTGAGATGGCTGTCGGTAATTTTTTTTGGCGCTGAAATGACCAGGCGCTGAACTGGCGGCACTGAATATATACCGAGAGAGAGAGAGAGAGAGAGAGAGAGAGAGAGAGAGAGAGAGAGAGAGAGAGAGAGAGAGAGAGAGAGAGAGAAATACCAACATACCTGATAATATGCCGTAAGTCGAAAATCTTACCTTATTATGTTTCAAAACCATTCATTTTGTTCTTCATTTTCAGGAAATGTGAAAATATTAACTTTTGATCTGTTATCATAATTTTCTCGCTCGAAAATCACGCTGCATACCACAACACTATCATTGTTCACCATCTTTCTCATTTTTTTCCTCTAAAAATTTGTTATTAAGTTAAATAAAAAATTTTTTTAGTATGTTCTTAATTAGTTCTTTAAGATTCGCCATTATTTGTATTATTTTTTTCAAGTTTAAAGATGAAAAAGTATCTCAATTGGGCCACGGCAGCGTGACCTTTCTTGGGCACTAACCCAAGAAGACTAATCTTTTAAATGGTCTCTTCAGCCTACATATTCTACGTCAATTGGGTTTAAAGGAATGGCCTTGTCATCTCGGTGTCTTGGTCTAAGCAAGGGAAATACAGAATGGTTGTGTACAATTATGAAACACAGGAAAACCACGAATACAGTTAACTAGAAAAGGCACTCGGTAAAGTGCATACCTTCGCATATACCATCTTGTATATCACAAAATTGGCAATTGAGATATGCACGATTTGACATTAGGTTCATGCATATCAGATAAAAAAAAAAATTGGTCACGATGAGGTAAAAAGATGTTTATGACCTTTTCGTGACCTTGGCCTTAACTTTTGACCCAATCATTCGTAAAAAATTAACCAAATGATACTAGGATTATGGCCAATCGTCCCACCAGATTTCATGAGATTCGGTAAAATATTAGGGAGAGATACGGTACCTGACAGGAATGGGAAATATCATGTTGAAATAGAAAGAAAAAATGAAAATAAAGAGATGGGAACATTTTTTTTTCTTTTAAAATGAGGAAAATAATGAAGAGGTAAAAGGTTAATAACGAAGACCTAAACCTAAACCTCACAAAAGGAATTCGACGAGATAGATATATTTGATGTTGAAATGATTCCTCCGACCTTGTCCAGTACGGAAATAAATCATTGTTTTTTTAATATTTATATCTACCTGTCATTCTTTTGACAAAAAATTGTATATGCACAACGCCAATTTTTTGACACAATACATTTTATGCTGTCCGTAATGTTTTTTTTGGGAGGATGCAGAAACTGATATTATTATTATTATTATTATTATTATTATTATTATTATTATTATTATTATTATTATTATTATTATTATTATTATTATTATTATTATTATAGCCAAGCTACAACCCTAGTTGAAAAACTGGATGCTAAAAAACCCAGGGCTACAAAAGGCGGAAATAGTTTAGAGAAAAGAAAATAAATAAACTATAAGAGAAGTACTGAGCAATTAAAATGAATTATTTTTCGAACATTGAAACATAAAAAACAGTTCTTTCCTATACAAACTATAAAGAGAGACTTATGTCAGCCTGTTCAACAAAAAACAATAGTTCCTGCAAGGTCGAACTTCTAAAGTTCCACCGATTCCACTACCTAATTAGGAAGAGCATTCCATAACTTGGACTCAGCTGGAATAAAACTTCTAGAGTATTTTTTAGTATTGAGCCTGATGATGGGGAAGGCCTGACTATTAGAATTAACAGCATAGAAAGTGTTATGAAGAGATATATCGATTAGGGCAAGACTGTTTATATGCTTGGGCACACATTTCTATCTTATTTCTCTTCCTCTTGTTTATATATATATATATATATATATATATATATATATATATATATATATATT
>NC_090734.1:618840-621340 GCF_036898095.1 Palaemon carinicauda | reverse complement strand
TATATATATATATACAGAGAGAGAGAGAGAGAGAGAGAGAGAGAGAGAGAGAGAGAGAGAGAGAGAGAGAGAGAGAGAGAGAGAGAGAGAGAGAGACACACACACACAAAATAATTTATAGGGCTTGGCAAGTGATATTACACCGATTAATTAATCTAATTTGACGTGTACTAATAGTATATTATAAGAAAAACTAGACAATAGTTATCCTTAGTATTCTTTCTCAAAACTTCACAAGTAACACGACTCTGTCCCTGTCTCCAAAAGAGACGAGTGGCAACTTTTCATCTGTTTTTAATTATGTAATTCGTCCGGGAGACACATTTGGTGATTTTAAGAGCATCTGATTCAATCTCGGCCATATGGTTATTTTGAGATATTCCTATTTGCACATTGCCAGAATTAGTTTTCGTCTTACCGTTTGTGAAGGAGAGAGAGAGAGAGAGAGAGAGAGAGAGAGAGAGAGAGAGGAGAGAGAGAGAGAGAGAGAGAGAGAGAGAGAGAGAGAGAGAGAGAACTCAATTTTGTAGTCATCTAATAGTTTTTAATTAATGTACGAGCTATGATTATTCTAAGATCATATTTGTTGAATATTTCCGGTTGATCGAATATATAAGAATGGAAAGTATATAACAATGGGTGGTTTTATATACAACAGATAGATAGATACATAGATTGATAGATAGATCAATAGATAGATTGAAAAATAGATAGATGAATAAAAAGATAAATAGATATATAGGTAGAGAGCATCATCCTTGTTATAACCAAAATATTAATATTTTCCACCTTATATGACTAAAACAAAGATGGTTGGGACAAATTATTCGAAATATTCTCTACTGGGCAACTCACCACGACCGAAGAGAGGAATATAATTACCTTTTCTTTGTCATCTGCAGCTTCACTTTGATAGTTATACATCTCTCATCTCCGTATCTATCTCAAAAGAATGTAATGGGAAGAAAGCCTTGAGAAAAAAAGAAAAAAAAAAGACTTTCATCTGCATAAACAAAAGAAAAGCTTACAAAAAAAAGTCTGCCATGAATGAAAATTGTCTTTATACTTTCCAGTCAGGGGAATTTTAATAATTGTTTGATATTTCTTTTTTAGATACATCATTTATTATTATTATTATTATTATTATTATTATTATTATTATTATTATTATTATTATTATTATTATTATTATTATTATTATTATTATTACTATTATTAACATTATTATTGTCGTTGTTGTTGTTGTTGCTGTTATTATTATTATTATTATTATTATTATTATTATTAGCAAACCTACAACCCTAGCTCGAAAAGCACGCTGCTATAAGGCCAATGGCTCCAACAAGGAGAAAATAGCCCCGTGAGGAAAGGAAATAAGGAAATAAATAAACTACAAGAGAAGCAATGAACAATTTAAAAAGAATAGTAACAACATTAAAACAGATCTTTCATAAACTAGAAAAGGATATGTCAGTCTGTCCAAATAATGACATTTGCTGTAAGTTTGAGCTTTTGAAGTTTTGTTACTTAAAAAAAAAAAAATAGCTCAGTGAAGAAAGGAAACAAGGAAATAAATAAACTTTAAGACAAGCAATATACAGCCAAAGCAAATCATCTCGAGAACAACATCACTAAATAAGATCTTTTCATATATAGACTATAGAAAACTATACGATTTTATATATATATATATATATATATATATATATATATATATATATATATATATATATATATATATATATATATAAGCAATTATTTCTATTCTCATTACATTTTCTCTTTGAAACTCATCGAGATATACATACATTTATATATATATATATATAATATATATATATATATATATATATATATATATATATATATATATATATATGTATATATATATATATATATATATATATATATATATATATATATATATATGTATATATATACATATATATATATTCATATATATATATGTATATATATACATACTGTATATATATTCAGTATATATATATATATATATATATATATATTATATATATATATATATATATATATATATATATATATATACATATGTATTATATATTCATGAACAAAGGTTAATATATTAAAAAATCCTTCTCTTTTTCTGAGCCCACACCCGGATAAAACAAAAGAGGTACGTGAGTTTTGTAACATATGGTTATTTTTTTTACAAACACCTGTCGATCTGCTGGACTGGGGTTCGATATCCGGTCAAGCTCAATAGTTTCTTGTAATCTCTGCAACTTCACCATCCTTTAGGGTGCCTGTAGGTCTACCAAGTGAGTCATCAGCAGCCATTGCCTGGCCTCCCCTTGTTCGAGTTTTGGGTAGAGACAAGTTACTTAGTTGCTGATCACATGTATATATGGCAATCTCTATGGCATAGTCATGCTAGCTAGGGCATTGCCACAGTCCATTGCCTAATACTTTCATGAAAAACCTTTAAACACTTACCCCTTGCAGGACAAAAGCTGAAGTC
>NC_090734.1:611340-613840 GCF_036898095.1 Palaemon carinicauda | reverse complement strand
ATCCGTTTAGTTTACTAACATTTTCTCTGTTTCAAATGTCCCTTCTCATTTCAGACTAGCCTTCTGATATTCTAAGAGGGAAAACCATCCAAATATAATATTTGTAATTCTGTCAATGTCATATATCTCAATCGTCTTCTCATGAGCAAAATCAACTCGATCATGTTAATCAAATTTTGTTTTAGTTGTATTTATGGGACATCATTCTTTCCGGTTACATAAATTCATTCCACGATACAACCACAAAAATAATTATATGCCTTATAAGAAAAACACAAAAAAAAAAATAAAAATTTTTGACATAACAGTTTTACTGAAAATTATATCAAAATACTTATTAAATAGAATACCAAACATTCTCAGAACATCGTTTTGAGCCTGCAATGGACGAGAATTTTGGATGTTACTCTTTGTAGAACGTGAGGTCATTAAAAAACGTTCAGGTAATACTGTGAAAGAAGAGAAAGTAAAAGAAAGTGATCCTATTCCTAATGTTGAGAGGAGTAAGAATAATACTTATTCATTACCATGCGATAATGAGCAAAGGCCAAAGCTGCTTAACATTTCGTAACAATAAACAAAAAACCGGAGTTACATTGCATTTTACAATTATATACTTAGACTATGAGAAATAGATTTGTAGCACCAATGTAGCCTAGTTATTTCATTCGAGTAAAATTTTTCATCATATCAATATATATATATATATATATATATATATATATATATATATATATATAATATATATATATATATATATATATATATATATATATATATATATATATATATATATATATATATATGTATATATATATATATATATATATATATATATATATACATATATATATATATATATATATATATATATATATATATATATATATATATATATATATATATATATATATATATATATATATACATACATATATATATATATATATATATATATATATATATATATATATATATATATATATATATATATATCAAATAAGCCATATATATCAATATATTAAAGTCTAGATTCTCTTAACGACCTCAGTATCAGATCCCCACCTGAAATCCCCCTAAGACTATAGTATCTAGCTGGCCAGGTTTCGAACCCTGGTCCAGGAAACTTGTATGACATTGACCATACCATTCAGCTACAAAGAATGTGCAATATATATATATATATATATATATATATATATATATATATATATATATATATATATATATATACAGTATATATATGTATATATATGCACATGAATATATATATATATATATATATATATATATATATATATATATATATATATATATATATATATATATATATACAGTATATATATGTATATATATGCACATGAATATATATATATATATATATATATATATATATATATATATATATATATATATATATATATATATATATATATATATATATATATATATATACTAAACTATACGATTATGGTTCCCTAGTCTGGGCGCTAAAATATATTATACTGTAGCTCGTGACTGGAAACCAAACATATGATAATATATATATATATTACGACCGGCAAGTTACTAAACCTCTCGAATTCTAAACTTTCTTGTTTGTTTTTACATTGAAACTGTTATATTTCAAAATATTAATACAAGAATTCTGAGACAGTTAAATAACTCCGACACAACAATGTATAAAACACTGAATATCCAAAGGTCTTTCAAGTACATTCAATTCTAAATTGGGCATTTACCCTTAAGAATTATTCATGACTTACACGACTCTTACCAGGATATGAGAGGAATCTGATTCTAAATAATGGTGATTGGAATAATACACTCTTTACAAAAATAAATATATTCTATATAAATTACATCACATTGAAAGAATTTACATAATAACAAAATAACTCACTCTAAACATCAAGTCTGTAAAATCTTGGATTAAGAAAAAAACGTTACGATATGAAATTCTATAATTACTTGACTATGAATGTTAAATATGAAAAAACCTTAGACTAGGACAAAAGAAATATTGCAATGAAAATTGTACAAAAGCTTGACATGAAATCTGAATAATACAATATTCATTTTGATACTTAATGAAAATAGATAACCAGATCACGATACAAATCGTAACCTACAGGGCCAGTTACCAAAACTTTACACAATGCTAATACTCACCCTAATACAATGAATTCAAAATCACCGTTTCGCCTAACGTATCTTTCCAACACACGATTTTCTTTGGGGCAAAGAGTCACTAAGAAGAAGACACACTATTATTACTTAACACTTTTAAAACAATACACTGGGTTGCGTGCGATAGAGGGAGAGGGATGATGTCTGTCTTAAAGGCTGCAATTCTCTATCTGTTTATGTAACCTGGGTGCCACCTTTTATAAAAACAGTAACTGCTTCCAGAAACCAATGAAGTGGGAAGCGTAATGGGCCGGCAAAAGGTGTGTCAGAGTTACCAAGTATTGCTCTCACGAACACTACTCACCCCACG
>NC_090734.1:591340-606340 GCF_036898095.1 Palaemon carinicauda | reverse complement strand
AACTTAAGGCCTCATATCCTATCAGTACTCCAGGTTCTATCTCTATTAAATTTTCTTCTTGATCTTCCTCAGTCTCGGTCTCATTGTTAACAGGCAGAAGGTGCTTCATGAGACACGCAGAGATGCATAAAACTAAATCTAGATCGGTGAGAGCAGAATTTGAGCTTTGATATGAACCACTTTGTTTAAAAACTCTGCAGTGACACAAGATGTACAGTAGCTTCATCATTATTACAAGCATTATGACCCTTACTGGTTAACTATTGCCTCTACCCACTATGAATAACCGTAGTCTATATCTAAAGTCCAACGGGGACGGATGATCGTGACAATGACCAATTTCTCTTATGAAAGAAAACAAAAAGTGTTCGACTGTCTTGACATAGCCGTTGATTGATTGATTCATTGATTGATTTGAGGTTTTCTGGCATATTGACATAGCCATCTTGTCAACAAGAACTCTAATCTGGAAGTTCATGCAACATGTCATGCAATCCTTTTACTGGAACGGAAACGTTTTATTTTCCTCTTTAGCATTAGTATCAAAATCAATCATTTGATCAAGTATTTCAACTTGACGTGGACTGTTCGAGAAAGCATCTCTACTTTTCATTACCATATCATATTTCATGCATAAGTTATTCAAGTCAAACAAACTATCAATCAAAAATATAAGATCATATGCTTCATTACAAAACTGACTTTTCTCTAAGCCTTTATCACTACAAACTTTGATTGAATTAGCCACTGAGGAAGAGAGTAACTGAACAACTGTTTTCACATATTATGATTTATAACATCTCACATTCAGGTGACTTATTAATTCCTCAAGCTAATTTAAGATCAAGATAAAATTTCTGATATAGGTTTTGAGGTAAAGATTTTATCTCCAATCTGAAAACCATAGTCCATTAAATTATTTTGAATTCAACTGATTAGATGGGAAGGATCTGCCAAGACGAAAGCTTCTGAAGAAAATCGAAGCTACCAAGCATTTTCATTATAATCTAAAGTTCATATAATAGCATTTATACACATCTTTTTTGTAAAATTCTCTCTCTCTCTCTCTCTCTCTCTCTCTCTCTCTCTCTCTCTCTCTCTCTCTCTCTCTCTCTCTCTCTCTCTCTCTCTCATCTTCAGAAGCATTCTTTCGATCACAGTTAAGGATGTACTTGCACGGAGAATATAATTCATATATCCATATAGTCTCGCAATTTTCTAAGTGAGCCTATTCATATGCAGTTCTCTTAGCTGACTAAAATGCTACATGTAACACATGCCTAGTAAACGAAACTATATTAGCGAGATATTAGTAATAGGCTTACCTGAATCACAACAGCAACTACTTTATTATAAAGATTTTCTTTCGGTATGGCATCTTCTTTTAGATTTTGGTCAGTCATAAGGCAGTAATTGAGCAAAACGTGGCTCGTGTTTCTGGCAAAATAATTTGGTTGGAAATGTGACGAACATATTCGAGCAAATTTGGCATTACTTATATTCACCCACTACTTACATAGTTCTGCATCTTTTGGGAAACGGTATTTTTTTTTTTTTTACCACCAACAGTTATATGGATATTATGAGAATTGGAGCACCAATATATGGCATATATATAACAATGATAAATCTGTCTCACAAATGAAAATATAAATGTCTGTGAAAAAAATGCAGCTTATTTCACACCTGTGTGGCGCTTGGCTGAACTCTCCAGGTGACGTCATGCGCTTGAGCATTGAAAACGAGATCGCTACGTAACTCATCTTATCTTATTCCATCTTGGGTAATATACCGCTTAGCACGGTAATATACCACGTATATATATATATATATATATATATATATATATATATATATATATATATATATATATATATATATATATATATATATATATATATATATATATATATATATATATATATATATATATATATATATATATATATGTCTGTGTGTGTATTTGTGTTTGTGAGCGAACATGTGTGTGAGAGAGAGGGAAATAGAATTTTTCTTTCCCTTTACCACCAAATTTCAAAATTTCTTATTTTTTTACGTGTTCATGAATACTATATTTTGCCTAGGAACTACAACTATCAAAACATGAAATTTTTGCTGTTATGCTACACGATAGCGAAAAATCATAAGCGTTAAAAAAAAGCACTGAGAAGATGAAGAACCTATCAAATCAAATTGGAAATGACAGTAGAGCAATCCAGGATATTGCTTCAAAAGTGAAAATCGAATGTGGAAATTAATTTGCTGCGATGAAAAGCTGGAAGAAAGATATTTTTTTGGTTTGTGACTGGGCGCGTCTGAAATGAAGGCGGAAATGAGGATGAAAAAAACAAAAATTAAACCAAAAGGACTCAGGAGATAGGTTCGACTGCTGGCAGAGTTTGGACGAACATAGTCTGGGTGGAAAGGTTTAAAGGTCGCATATTAATGGCCGAGGCAAGGGAGAGTGATAATGCTCTGGAAACACTATATATATATATATATATATATATATATATATATATATATATATATATATATATATATATATATATATATATATATATATATATATATATATATATATATATATACATATACATATATATATATATATATATATATGCATATGATCAACACCCAAAACCCCTCTCCACCAAAGCTGGGACCTTGGAAGAACAGACAATGGCTGCCGATGACTCAGCAGGGATACCTATCGGCTCCACCAAACACCCCATCCTAACCTCACAGAAATAGTGAGGTTGCACACTACAAAAAACTATCCGTCCAGCAGAACACTATACAGGGACGTTTCCAATAGGTCACCAAAACACCACGCTTAACAGACCATAATGGCGAATATATAAGGACTTTTGATACACTTGAACAATCAACAGAGATTCTAGGAACGGACAAACCTAGTTATAGGAAAAACTAATGATGAAATTTGGTCCCTTGGCTTTGCAAGCAATTGTTTTACTCTTTCAATTACATGCAAGGAAGGAGTCTCCCTCAAATGCTTAGTCATAACACATGTTATACCTAAATGCTCTTTTCCAAAAGTACTGAAATTCTGGCTTATTTTGCCCTACAGTATACTTACCCATGCTAAATTTAGTATGTGATATTCATTTTAGATTCCATTGTTTAGTGAAAATAATGATCATAATATTTCTCTTATAATCAACATTAGAAAAGGTAAGACTTCTTATATCAATGGCTCTTACCAAACCAATGACCAGATTTTTGCGACACATAAAAGCAACATTATTGATTATCATATTGGTTGATTTAGTAGTTACATATGTTTTTTAAATACCTGCATGCAAAAAATTTCGTTACTCAGATTTGCCTTTTTATTTGCCAACCTTATCATTTCTGTTATTAGAGTTAATTTGAGTTTACACAGAATCTGTTCAGAATAAAATTACCTTGAATTCCACTTTGTGTATCGTAATTGTTCAGTGACTCATTCTCTAGATAAATCTTATGTGAGCCATTTCAATTATAGCATATTTTATCGACACAAATCATAGGTTGGGGAGAGGTTTCCGGTTCAATCGTTCCATCAGAGGCGACCAGACTGGTCCGGATTTAGTTGGTACCTTTTACGAAGTACCAGCAACTTCATATTCTCTTTTAAAGGTTTAAGGTTTGAAGGCCGCTTATAAATGGCAGAGGCAGGGGATAGTAATATTGCCCTTAGCAAGCAGGACAATGAGAGACCGACCATAAGACATATGATCAGAGCTCGAGTGCCCTCTCCACCCCAGCTAGGACAAAGGAAGGCCAGGCAATGGCTGTTGATGACTTATCAGATAGACCTGGAGTTTGCCCCACCCTCTTTAGCTCCAAAAGACTGTGAGGTTCCAACGACCAAAGGAACTAACAAGTCAGAGCAGGACTCAATTCCCAGTCTGACGTTCACCAGTCAGGGACGTTACCACATCGGCCACCACATTGCAGACGTAAAAGGAATTAGCAAAGACATTTAGGTCTCTCTCTCTCTCTCTCTCTCTCTCTCTCTCTCTCTCTCTCTCTCTCTCTCTCTCTAAATCTAGATTGATTTCAGATATATATATATATATATATATATATATATATATATATATATATATATATATATATATATATATATATATATGTATATATATATATATATATATATATATATATATATATATATATATATATATATATATATATATATATATATATATATATATATATATATATATATATATATACGTATAAATATATATATATATATATATATATATATATATATATATATATATATATATATATATATATATATATATATATATATATATATATATATATATATATATATATATATATATATGTGTGTGTGTGTGTGTGTGTGTGTGTGTGTGTGTATTAAAAATCCAGTAAAATAGAGAGACAATTCTCTTCGTATTTTGCAGCTGAATATGAATGAGAGAAGCAAACTAACTTTTATCAGCTAACATGCGTTCCACTGAGTTGTATGCGGCATACCACAAAGATTTAGTCCGGATCCCACAATTCTCCCTGGGTTCACGGGAGGAAGATTTTAGATATAAGCTCCTCGTCTCTCTTTGACCAAAGAATGTCCTGTGAGGGTTAGGGGAATTTTTGGCTCTTCAAAGGGGTTGGGCAACAGATTTCCTTTGTAAAATAAGAATCGAAACGTGGCAATGGTGACGGACGTATTTCCTAGTATGTATATATATATATATATATATATATATATATATATATATAACGGATTTTGAGCGAAGCGAAAAAGTATTTTTGGGCTCAAGCCATGTCGTCCTGATGGAAGTTCCTATAGGGTAGCTTCCTATGGTATATTACAACTACGGCAATATTCCCAGAGAATTTACCTTAAGGTACCCAGAATTCTAACTCCTGGAACGAATATCCCTAATGAAAAGGATATCGCGACATATCAGAGGATGTATTCTTGACACGCCACATGGCAATCTGCACCCCAAACAGAGATAACACATCGAAGGGGTCAATTGGCAAGAAAATGAAAACGAGAATGAAAAGGGGAGCCGTTCCCAAGGCTCTCTCCTCTCCCGTTTCGTAAGCGTGCATTGCGCCAATCCTGGCGCCATCTGTATTCTTTTTTGCGTAGCTTAACATCTCGGTGTTTTTTCCTGTGTTTCTCGCAAATCTTGGATTTATTCATCTTTTCATGGCTTCTCCAACTTCGTCTGCCTCTGATAAGTTGAGTACCATTTCTTTTATGTATAAATGTAGGCTATGGTTAATTTTAAAGTGATTAATAGTAATAATATTTGTTACAAGAGCCGTTGCCTACCGGAGGCGTCATGGACGCTGTCGCTCGCTAGGTATGAGTTTTAGTTAGCCAGAGCGACATTCCCGGTTGTTTTGCTTTAATAAATTTCAGCCATTTAGCGTTATATAGGATATCCTTTCTCGTGCTTTTAGTATTATTATTTTGGCGAAGTATTCGCCAACTCTGGCCAACGCTAGGCCATATAGCCTAGTCGTTTGGTCCTAGTACTTTCCTGCATGATTTTGGATTTCCGAGCTTTAGGCTGTTTTTTATACATTTAAGATTATGTTGATTATTTCCAAGATAGTATACGAGTGAGTTTCGGTGATTTAGGTAATCGATTCTCTTGGTGCCTAGGCTAAGTTGCTTATGGAGCCTTAGTATACTTTCTCATACTCCCCGGTTGCTTTCTTTTCTTCGGAGAAGGTATGCAATCCCTTTCCCTTTGTTTAAGCCTTGGGCTTAACCCTAGTGGTTTATCTGAATTAACTTTCGATATAACTATACTGGGATGTTACTGTACCTCCCTGTTTCAGTAAATCTGGCTTCAGAGAGGGACAGAACATCAGAGTTTTTTAGTCTGAGTCTGTGTTTGTCTGGCTTGGGGTAGAGTCTCCCTCTCTGGCCTGACACAGACATAGGAGGCTTAGCCTCCTTAGGTCACTGGCGAAGGTTTCTGTACGAGATGATTCCTTCTTTTGTGATCTAACAGACTAGTCCTTGTTGCTGTTCTCGGTGGGAGGATAAGATCCTTTCCCTGTGAGTAGCAACACCTTCCTTGCTTTGGTTCAGTGGGGGTTGGCTAGTATTGCTGGCCTCCCTCCTTGGATCTCCCTTAGGCTAAGATGAGTTTTCTTGGCTGCGGGTGATTCTTCACTAAAGCAAGGTTGGTAGGACCCTCTTTTGTCCCTTCCCCCTCTATCTCCGTAATGGCTTAGCCGTTACAGTACTGTATGTCTTTCTACATCTGGACCTAGGATAGGTTAGGATGTGGAATTGACTCTGCTTTGAGTGCTGCCCGGACCTCCCTTGGTCCCTCATCCATGTCTGCTTGTAGAGCCAGACGGCATTGGTCAGGAAGCCTGAATTAGATTCTCACCTTCCTTATATGCACTCTTTCGGATTGGCGGCCTTGGAGGTAGTTTACGCTCTTATCCCGGCATCCATTCTGTTTTCTTCTAGTGCTGTACCCGACCCGGCTGCCGACCTATGAGGCAGCCAGCCGGGCAGTCGTAGTCCTCTGGTTCTTTTGCTGCTGGCCGGCATCGGTTGTTTACCTTTGCCGGCCGGCTATTGTCAAGCCCTTGTCTGCGGTCGCTAGGAGCAGTGGCCGGCACCCGGGTACTACCTTGTGTAGTTGCCGGCCGGTAGTCATTGCCAGCTGACATTGGCTGTTGCCGGCCGGCACATGCATTTGAACCAGCGTTCTGTCGCCTTATAGCTGTTAAGTAGTATACTTTAAAGCTAGTTATGGTGACTTGCCGGCCGGCATATTACCTTCTATACTGTACCAGTATTCTTCAGTACAACATATACTGTAGGAAGAAAACTATAGTATGGTATTGGTACAACACTGTGTGTTCTAACACTTTTGTGTTGTCTTGCACAGCCCTTTGGTGTTGCCTTACAGATAAGAAAGTGAGTTCTTTCTTGTCTATTATCCGGTATTTTAAAATCATATCTTAGGTGTGAGCTCCACCTGTTTCCTTTGGAAACTTTTTCATTGGTTACTCTAGGACAGATTAACCATACGATTTTATTATCTGAAAGGCTGCAACAATTGGTTGTGCGGGAAACACAAGTTTGTGTCTTTCCTTTCTGATTTGTTATGCTAATTGTGCATATCCAGTGATACGTAGTTCACTTGATACTCATGGAAATTTCTTCGCTTTACAGGAGGAACGTCCGAAGTGCGGAAGTGCTTTCTGCAACGTCCGCAGTAAGAACTTCTGTGGAAATGAGTTATGTAGGAGGCACGCAGCATGCGCTGTCTCCAAGGGTGATCTCCGGTATTGGGACCCCCAGGTATGTACATTGTGCTCTAACCTGATTACTGAGGCTTTTGATTCCCCTAGGACAGCGGAATCAAGGGATATAGCAAGGGAGAAGCTTCGTACCTGGGTAAGGGGCTTCCAGAAGAACACCTCTGGACCTTATCTTCCAAGTGAGAAGATGAGGGCTTACTTTTTCCCTAGGGCATCAGCTGACGCAGTGATTCCCCAGCCTCAAGAGGAGATCCTCCTAGTTCAGATCCAGGTGGATGCTGAAGTCGCGGTCACCTTGCAAGACATCCAGTTGGACGACAGGATGTCAGACGTGTCTGAGCGTCTGGAGGAAGACCTCCTGGCAGGAGGCCAGGATGAAGATCAAGCGCCAGACATTGTAGAGGAAATGGCCGCCGAGGTGACGGCTGCTCCGGTTCAGATCCCTGAACCTATTCCCTCAACATCGTCCGCTCTCCCAGGAGAGCTGGGACAGGCCCTCTCCTCCATTGTTGGAATGATCCAACAAATGCAGAAGGAGAATATTGAGAAAGCGGCTGCAATGGAACTGCAGATGCAGAAGCTTGCAGCATCACGTGGGCCCCAGAAAAGGCTCAATGTGAAAGACCTTCCCTTGTGCTCAGATGCTAACCCGTGGAGATATGCTGAGCACATGCCGATGACGACTGGGAAGATCGTCATGTTGGATAAGCTGGGTTCAGTTCCCCTTGAGGAGGTGGAATTCTGGCCCAGCAAAGGGTCATATCCGGACTGTTGTGTCCGGTTGAGGAAGGAACCAGCTTCAAAGGAGGAGACAGAGCCGAAGGAGGTCATAGTGATGGACCATGCTAAGGCTCAAGCTTTGCTTTCATCTTCGATGAAAGAGAAGGGCTTCACGAACTCAAAGGTAGCTGCATTGAGTAAGAAGCTCCCTTCCTTTGTGTGCTCTCCTGCTAGAGCCTTCCCCTTTTTGCAGAAAGGGTTTGCGGCTGTATTAAAAGCAGTCGAGGCTGGCAAGCCTTGCCCCTCCCTGGAGGAGTGTAAACCCTTGTCGCTGGCCCTACCTATGGACCACAAGGACTGGAAGGACGTCCATCTTACCTTCTCAGTCGGGAAGTTGGAGGCTGATATTGCCGGACGTCAGTTCGGTGAGAACCTCCCTAAGCTGTCTGACTTTCTTTTGTGGAGAGAACTCGAGACAAAAGAAAGACGGGCTGCCTCAATGTCTCTTCAGACCACTCTTGGCAAGTGACCCTAAGGTCTATGAAATGTTCATGGTAGTGGCCAAGACTCATCTGGCCACAGTGATGAAGGATCTTTACAGCTTCGTCAGGGTGAGGAGAGCTTGTTGGGAGTTCGTGTTCACCTCGGCTACGGTGAGGCCCGAGCCAAGGAAACTAATCTCCTCCAACATTTGGGGCAAAGACCTTTTCCCTAGCGAATTGGTCAAAGAAGACTAAGAGGACTAGGCTACCGTCTTGGCTAGCCAAGCCATTTGAACAGCAACAGCAACAGCAATTGCCGATGCCTTCAGTGCCCCAGATGGTGGCACAAACCCCGACCACTTTCCAGACCGTGTCGACGCAGTCCCCGGCATTCAACCCAACGTTCGAAAGGCAGTCAACTTCCTTTCGAGCAAAGCCTAGAGCAGCAGCCAGAAGCTCGTCTAGGCACCCCTCAGGGGGAAGGGAATTCAGGGGTGGTCGCGGTCAGGGAGGCAAGACCACAGGACAACAGTCCAAGTAAGATGATACCGGCAGGAGGGAGACTTCAGAATTTTCGGGATCGGTGGACCTTCGATCCCTGGGCCCACAGCCTACTCAAGAATGGACTGGGCTGGAGCTGGTACAGCACTCCACCCCCGTGCCCTCGGTTTTTCCAACACTCCACCCCCGTTCTGGAGGAGTACATCCAAGATTTGTTGGAGAAAAAAGTGATCCGAAGGGTAAAGTCCATCAAATTCCAAGGGAGGCTGTTTTGTGTTCCCAAGAAGGACTCGGGAAAAACTCAGAGTCATTCTGGACTTGTCGCCACTCAACAAGTTCATAGTGAACTGTAAGTTCAAGATGCTAACACTGCAACACATAAGGACCTTACTGCCCTAGAGGGCATATACCGTCTCCATAGACTTTTCAGATGCCTATTGGCACGTTCCAATCAACCGTCGACTCTCCCTTTACCTAGGGTTCAAGCTACGACTAAGACTATACGCCTTCAGAGCCATGTCATTGGGCTAAATATAGCTCCAAGGATCTTCACGAAGCTTGCAAGCGTAGCTCTCAAACAATTACGCCTAAAGGGAATTCAGGTAGTAGCATACCTGGACGACTGGCTGGTGTGGGCAGCATCCAAGACAGAATGCTTGCGAGCTTCCGTTCAAGTGATCCAGTTCCTAGAATATCTAGGCTTGAAGATCAACAGAAAAAAAGTCTCGACATTCTCCATCTCAAAAGTTCCAGTGGCTGGGAATCCACTGGAACCTAATGTCACACCGTTTCTCCATCCCGGCGAAGAAAAGGAAGGAGATAGCAGGTTCTGTCAAGAGACTTCTAGATTCCGAAAGGATATCAAGACGCGAACAGGAGAGAGTACTGGGTTCTCTCCAGTTTGCTTCGGTGACAGACCCGGTGCTAAGAGCACAGCTAAAGGATGTAACCGGAGTTTGGAGAAGTTATGCATCAAACGCGCGAAGAGATCTGATAAGACCAGTTCCGCTTCGTCTACGTACTCTTCTCAGGCCTTGGTCCCAAGCCAGACATCTAAAGAAGTCGGTTCTTCTTCAGCCACCTCCCCCGTTGGTGACAATTCACTCAGACGCCTCGAAGGAGGGATGGGGAGGTCACTCTCATCGGGAAAAAGTCCAGGGGACTTGGTCCAAGCTATTCAAGACCTTCCACATAAACTTTCTAGAAGCTATGGCAGTGCTCCTTACCTTAAAAAAGTCTCCCCGCGTCACTCGATCCACATAAAGTTGGTGCTGGACAGCGAGGTAGTTGTGAGATGCTTGAATCGACAAGGATCAAGGTCACCACCTCTAAACCAGGTGATGTTGGCCATCTTCCGATTGGCGGAAAAGAAGAAGTGGTACCTGTCGGCAGTTCACCTTCAAGGAGTCCGCAATGTGACAGGTGACGCTCTATCCAGGTTCACACCGAAAGAGTCGGAATGGTCCCTAGACGCAGGATCATTCTCCTTCATCTTGAGTCAAGTCCCAGAACTGCAGATAGACCTCTTTGCGATGAGAGACAACAAGAAGTTGCCCCTGTACGTGTCCCCGTACGAGGACCTCTTAGCGGAAGCAGTGGACGCGATGTCCCTCGATTGGAACAGATGGTCCAGGATTTATCTGTTCCCTCCTCACAACCTTCTGTTGAGGGTCCTCAACAAACATGAGATCCTTCAAGGGGGGGTAGCGGCAATAGCGGCCCACAAGTGGCCGAACAGCGTGTGGTTCCCCCTGTTATTGGAACTACGGTTGAAGTTTCTACCGCTACCAGATCCAGTTCTTACCCAGCGAGTCCAGAAGTCAACTGTCTGCGCTTCATTACAGAAAACCCGGACCCTGCAGCTCATGATTTTCTCTCCCTAGCGGTGAGAAAGCGTTTCGGGATTTTGAAAGCCAGCATAGACTTCCTAGAGGAATATAAGTGCAAATCTACTAGAAGGCAATATGAGTCATCTTGGAGAAAATGGGTGGCCTTTGTCAAGGCAAAGAATCCGCAGGAGATCTCGACGGACTTCTGCTTTTCTTTCTTCATCCACCTCCATGGTCAAGGGTTGGCAGCTAACACGATTTCGACGTGTAAGTCTGCTTTGACAAGACCCATTCTATATGCCTTCCAGGTCGACCTCGCTAACGAGATCTTTAATAAAGTTCCGAAAGCCTGCGCTAGGCTCAGACCTTCAGCACCTCCAAAGCCCTTTTCATGGTCTTTAGACAAAGTTCTTCATTCCGCTTCTCTGTTGAGCAATGAGGAGTGTGCGTTAAAGGATTTGACCCAAAAAGTTATTTTCCTATTTGCACTCGCATCCGGGGCCAGGGTTAGTGAGATTGTAGCCCTCTCAAGAGAGGAAGGTCATGTTCAGTTCTCGGATGGGGGAGAACTGAACCTGTTTCCGGATCATAGGTTTCTCGCCAAGAATGAGTTACCCACCAATAGGTGGGGGTCCCTGGAGAATCTGCCCTCTGAAAGAAGATGCATCTCTATGTCCAGTAGAATGCCTAAAGGTCTATCTTCCTAGAACTTCAGACTTCAAGGGTGGTCAACTATTCAGGGGAGAAACATCAGGCTCAAATTTATCACTGAATCAACTCAGGGCGAAAATCACATATTTTATTCGCAGAGCGGATCCTGACAGTACACCTGCAGGTCACGATCCGAGGAAAGTTGCCTCATCCTTAAATTTCTTGAACATCTTCGTTCATACACTGGCTGGAAGTCTTCCAGAGTGTTCTTTCGCCACTATGCGAAGCAAGTGGAGCAACTAAAGAGATCTGTGGTAGCAGTGGGTTGCGTCATTAACCCTGCTGTTTAACTCTGCGAGGAACAGTGGTTTTAATTGGGACGATTAATTCTAGGGTGAGTGTGTGGTTACATACTGTACTACAAACTAAGTGAGGGCACTGAGTTGCCCACGTTGACTGTTCCACTTCCAAAGGTGAACCTAGCGTAAGTGCAGACATGTGTGCCGAGCGTTTCTAACGCTAATGTAACTGATTAGTAATACAGACTTTTCTGACTTTGATACCTCGGTATGTTAAAAGTGGCACTAATGTTTTTCTTTCAGATAAACAAGTTTTTGTTTACTATCATACTTATGCTTAAAGTTCGGGTTATCCTCTTCTTATATATATATATATATATATATATATATATATATATATATATATATATATATATATATATATATATATATATATATATATATATATATATATATATATATATATATATATATATATAATTGTTGTTAACCTGTCGATTTATTGTCTGTCAATAAACTTGTTCTTGAGAACCTTGCGTCTCCTTCACCTGTGTCAATTTATTGATATAATTGAGCATTCATTCTATGTATATTTATCTAGGATAATTCTAATAGATTGTTCCTTTATGCAAGCTAATGTTGCATTGGTTTATGATTTCCCTTAGCGGGAGGACTCCACCCCATAAGGGGATGGTGGCGGATTTATAGCTTCCTCCTATGCGGATATAAACCTTTGTCCAATACAAGTATTGAGCGGAGAACTGGTCGATATTTCATATTGACGCAGTGGTTCTTTACAAACTATGCTTTACTTAATATAGGGTGAGACCACTACATTGGCTTGCCTGGTATTCATACATAGGTATATGTACTCTTCGTGACTTTCCCAGAGTCTAGTAGGACTCTTCCCTGTAGGGGGCAGGAAGCTCTAACATGGTTTATGGTTAGTTGAAAAATGTATAACGGTAACATCTTAGGTCTCTAGGGCTAGTCGACCGGGGAAATACCTCCGGGGAGTACGGCACGTTCTGAGAATCCACAGATACAGTAATGCTCTGGTATACTTCCATCAGGACGACATGGCTTGAGCCCAAAAAAACGGATTTTGAGCGAAGCGAAAAATCTATTTTTGGGTGAGATGGCCATGTCGTCCTGATGGACCCGCCCTTCCCTTTCTATGAAAGGGTTGTAGGACCCCTCCCAACATACAGTATCTGTAGCACCTCGTGTATCGCTACAAGGAATACAGATGACCCCAGGATTGGCGCAATGCTCGCTTACGAAACGGGAGAAGAGAGAGCCTTGGGAACGGCTCCCCTTTTCTTTCTCGTTTTCGTTTTCTTGCCAATTGACCTCTTCGATGTGTTATCTCTGTTTGGGGTGCAGATTGCCATGTGGCGTGTCAAGAATACGTTCTCTGATATGTCGCGATATCCCTTTCATTAGGGATATTTGCTCCAGGAGTTAGAATTCTGGGTACCTTAAGGTAAATTCTCTGGGAATATCGCCGTAGTTGTAATATACCCTAGGAAGCTACCCTATAGGAACTTCCATCAGGACGACATGTCCTTCTCACCCAAAAATAGATTTTTCGCTTCGCTCAAAATCCGTTATATATATATATATATATATATATATATATATATATATATATATATATATATATATATATATATATATATATATATATATATATATATATATATATATATATATATATATATATATATATATATATATATATATATATAAATATTAATATATATATATATATATATATATATATATATATATATATATATATATATATATATATATATATATATATATATATATATATATATATATATATATATATATATATATATATATATATATATATGTGTGTGTGTGTGTGTACAGTTAGAATCAAAAGAACGCCGACACTCAGGGGAAATCTTTCGTCAGATGTCTCTAGTGTTCCCATGACAAAACGGATAAGGAGATGCTCTTCTTACAACTTCTACGAAATGGGCGGAACATTCTCAAACCTTAGCAAATCAGACAGTAAAGGGCCGTCTTTTTTAGCAAAAGTATACAAATGTTACAAATCGAGTTGCCATATTTCAATTCTTTATAATCATTTGACGTCTCAACTTTTCAATACAAATACAAAACACACAAACACACACACACAAACATATTTATACATATATATATATATATATATATATATATATATATATATATATATATATATATATATATATATATACTATTATTTTTCAATTGCTACTTTTTTCGTAAGTGGGACCATGTAGACACTTTCCAGGGAGGGGGGGGGTGGGGTTGTTCTCCTTCAACCCCCCTGCCCTGGCCATTCCGACACTGAGCAAATAGGAAAGTCATTTCTGTTTTAGGGGTTGTGGAGACAGGCTGCTTGTAGACTCATGATACAGCCTGTAAGATATTGTATCATTGCCTGAGATTTATTTGATAACCGTCAATGTTCCAGTAAATTTGGCCAATTCATTATTAGTTGATTTGTAAAATATAGCAGCAGTAGAGGAAAATAGCTGCTGTTGATGGAAGGTCGATAAGTAACGAAATTTAAGTTTTAATTTTGCATAATAGATAATCGATGATGGATATAATAGATACTGATGACTGCAAAGCACCTTGAATACAATCAAAATTTATTATTTCATATCGAAAATAACTTATATTGAGGTAGATGAGGACGCTATCACATTCGGGCAAAGGGTTTAAAAAATTTGTTTTATTGACAAATCATAGTCTCAGAACGACATAATTTTCAGAAATTTTTTCATGAAACTATGATATACCTATTTTCCAAAAATTAATTCTCCTATAATTTTTCCTGAAAATATACACGAATAGATGGCATAAGCACGAAATGATTCCCCATTCTACTATCCTGATTGTAAGTTATCAATGATTATATAATTGCAAGTAGCTTTATCTTGGGAAATTAAACAGCTTTGAGATCAAACCAACTTCTTATCAATTTCATGCCCACAGGTCTTTGTATGATAAAATCCTTATTTACAGTGATCAAGTGCCCGAATGAGCCCAGCTATGGGGTGCTAGATGTAGGTCTCTTGACCGGGTAAATTAAGCAAGGTAGATGGGCGCTTAACAAGCGAAAAATGCATTACTATCTGTGAAGCTCTAGTTCAGGTTGTTCGAGCAAAAGCTATCCATACCAGCTCCTCAGCCTCTCAG
>NC_090734.1:576340-578840 GCF_036898095.1 Palaemon carinicauda | reverse complement strand
GGAACACTTAATCTTAAGTTAAAAATCCATCTTACAAGCATAACAACTTTAAATAGAGGTAGCCTATTGGGAACGTCTCTACCTGGCAATCTATCTGCTGGACTGAGATTCGACACCTTTTCAAGCTCGATAGTTTATTGCCGTGTCTGCAACCTCACCCTCTATTTGAGCTAAGGATGGGAGGTTTGGGGGAGCCTATAGGTCCACCTGATGAGTCATCAGCAGCCATTGACTGGCTTTCCCCGGCCCTAGTTTGGGCGCTGATCATGAGTATATATGGTTAGTCTCTGGGGAATTGTCCCTTCTTTTTGCCATCCATTAGGACCTTTAAACACTCCTCTGTCAAACCAATCTATTTCTTGTTTGAAATAACCTGTTATTCAGGGTTTATAGACAACTGGTGTTTATCAAAATTTTGCCCTATCCTCACTTTCTTCATTTAACTTCATCTTTGACCTTCATATTCAAAACTATAATTAATGCCCCTTTTATAGTAAGAGCTATTCATAATGTAACGATCTGCTAACTGTCTTACTGTAATGATATTGATAATGAAAACTAATCATAATAATGATAATAACAAGAACACCTCATAAAGATAATCATGATGCAATAAATATGATAATTATAATTAGCTTTTCAATTCAACTTGAATGGTTAGAACCTACTTTGTATATGAGTAGAATGGAATATATATATACTGTATACATATGTATGTATATAAGTATGCATGTATGTATGAGTGTGTGTACGTGCGTTGGTAATGCATGAATATGAAGATATTAACCAAAGCCTCTAAATAGACTTATGGGTCACTAGTTACCTCTTCTATTTATGATAATACTAATGTGTTTCCCGTGGTTTAGTCATCAATGATGAAATGTAAGCGAACCTCTTACATTTTTCACTATGATTGTAAACATCTATTGTGAAATCTTATTAGCTACTACATCACGTGAAAGATATTTCAGCAGTTTTAATCATATCTTATTGTAAAGCGCTTTTATTTATCATCACGTTTGCTTAAATGTAAATGCATTTTATAGGTAGTAGGTTGGCCATGGTACCAGCCACCCGTTCAGGTCACTTGATATCTCTACTGAACGATAATTTTTCCTTTGCCTAAACCACATTGAATAGTCTAGCATATTCTTTGCACATTTATCTCCCTCCTCAAATGGTTTACTACCGTGATTGTTCAGTGCCTACTTTCACCTAGATAATTTCAAAGGAGCCTCTTCGGCTATGGCATACAGCTCTTCAAGGCGGAGGATACACCGAAATCAAACCAATGTTCTCTAGTCTTGGATAGTGCCATAGCCTCTGTACAATTGCTTTCAACTGTCTTGGATTATAGTTCCCCTGCTTTACATTATACTTAGGCACACTATCCTATGAAATTTTCCATCTTTTTTTTTCTTATTTATAAACAGCACTCGTAGTCAGTTATTCATCAGCATCTGCTCCTACGAATTTTGACACAAAGGGCCTCGGTTAGATTTTGCCAGTCGTCTTTAGCTTGAGCTTTTAATTTAATACTTCTCAATTCTTCATTTCCTACTTCGCGCTTCATAGTCTAACCAATTAACATTAGTAATGGAAGAAAGATTCTATTCATTTATGAATAAGTTACGACAAGCCAAATTGGACTAAATTCTGGGGGATCCTATTCGGTTTAATATTTGCAATTTGTTGTGGAGAACAGAACTTTAGGAATCAAATGCTTTTGATGAAATGTAAATTCTGTTACTCGCTTAACAATCTGGAAGAAATCAATAAACCCGATAATCAAACCTTATGATGATTCAGAACGTGTTTAATATACTTTCTGAAAAAAAAATCAAGATTTACTCACTTTTATCCGGCGAGTTGTTTAACTTACTTTTTTCCCTTTTGGTTATGATTTATTCGTTAATTTATCCAAAAATTATGCTAGATTTATCTCTTGATGTTTTTCACTGAATATTTGTAGATTTTTTTAGAAAATAAAAAAAAAAAACTTAGGGTGAGTCCTATTTCGCATCAATTTCGTGGCCCCAGAGCTATAAAAGAGTAGTTGCCCAATAAAAACTAAAGTGAACACACATAACACTTCCGACTTTTCACGCTAGTATCTCTGCATGAGAAAAAAAATGAGAAAAGGGAGAGGAGAGAATATAATTGCTGTGAATTGAACGAATTAAAGGGCTATGTTCAAAGTAGGATGGGTCACCGCCAGTTAAAAATAGGCAGAAACAGCTGAAATCTCAATGTGCCAAAGTTGAAAATATTTCAATGAAGTCTTAGTTGACTTCTGCTATCAGATGTTTCAATGAATTTTCAGCTAACTTCGGCTATTAGATACAGTATATTTAAATGAATTCTTAGTCAGCTTCTGGTATTACTGTAGATATATTTCAATGGATTGTTAGTCGACTTCTGCTATTAGATATATTTCAATGAAAATAATTTTTTTTGCATTTGATCCTTATGCTTGTCAAATATATGTTAAGACCTCATT
>NC_090734.1:558840-563840 GCF_036898095.1 Palaemon carinicauda | reverse complement strand
CTTCTTCTTCTTCTTCTTCTAATTTTGAGATATATTCAATTTACAGAACTTTTTCTAAACAAGAATTTTTCTAGCTTGTATTTGAGGCAATCGGGACAGCCATTGACCAACCTATGACATGAGAATAGTTTTCTCAATTGATTTCCTATTAGATATATTATTCTGGACAGGTAAATAAGGGTTACGGTCATCCTTTGTCTGTTGATACATGTCTTCATTTTACACCAGCATTTAATTTTTGCCATAAAAACTTAATAGAATAAACAAGAAGAAGCTAATTTACCTAGAATATTGATTCCGCTGTTTTGTATCAATAGATTACAGCAGAACTAAATGCTAACGTAATGTTCACAGAATAATTACTCCTTGCATTAAGTAGCATTTGAATATAGAGTAAGGTTAATGTGCATTAAAGTTTATGTAGCTATTTATTAAATTTAGCAATCAGAGTAAACTATATTGTAAGAATGTTAAGCAAAATGCTGACTCAATGTTTTATACCTTTCCTTGTTCCTGACACAATTAACTTAAATTTCATGTTCAACATCCAAGTCTTTCAAAAGAGTAGCAAACTCCAATGTGTAAGAAAGAGAGAGAGAGAGAGAGAGAGAGAGAGAGAGAGAGGAGAGAGAGAGAGAGAGAGGAGAGAAGGAAGAGAGAGAGAGAGAGAGAGAGAGAGGAGAGAGAGAGAGAGAGAGAGGAGAGAGAGAGAGAGGAGAGAGAGAGAGAGAGAGGAATGTTTACTGGGCCTTCATGCCTCATTTTTTTTTCCAGAGGGAAAACGTATTATATATATATATATATATATATATATATATATATATATATATATATATATATATATATATATATATATATATATATATATATATATATATATATATAGATAGATAGATAGATAGATAGATAGATAGATAGATATTATTATTATTATTATTATTATTATTATTATTATTATTATTATTATTATTATTATTATTATTATCATTACTTGCTTAGATACAACCCTATTTGGAAAAGCATGCTGCTATAAGCCCAGGGGTTCCAACATGGAAATTAGCCCAGTGAGGAAAGGAAACAAGGAAAATAGAATATTTCAAGAATGGTAACATTAACATAAATATTTCCTATATAAACTATGAAAACTTTAACAAAAGAGGAGGAAGAGAAAAGATGGTATAATGTGCCCGAGTGTACCCTCAAGCAAGAAGTGCTGCAGTTTCCAGTCTACTGTAGGAAAAATGCCTCACACAGGTCAGGTCATCACCACGTTGGCCAGTACAGATTAGTGATGATGTGAGATTTTCGCCAGATCGCCCACAACAAACCAGCTTAGTATGGGAGGCGCTTTATTGTTCTTGGCGTTACTTGTTGTCATATACAGTATATATATATATATATATATATATATATATATATATATATATATATATATATATATATATATATATCCTCATCATCATCATCCCTCATACGCATATTGACGAAAAGGGCCTCGGATAGATTTCGCCACCATCTCTATCTTGAGCTTTTAAATCAATACTTCTTCATTCATCATCTCCTACTTCACGTTTCTTAGTCCTCATCCATGTAGGACTGGGGCTCCTAGCTTTTATAGTGCCTTGTGGAGCCTAGTTTGATGTTTGGTGTAATAATATCTTTTGAGGAGTGCGAAGAGCACGCACAAACTATCCCCATCTACCACTAACCATGATCTCATCACATAAGGCACTCGGGTAATCTCTCTTATAGGTTCATTTCTAATCCTGTCCTGCCATTTAACTCCCAATATCTTCCTGAGGGCTTTGTTCTCAAATCTAAAAAAAAAATCTGCTGGATATTTTTTCATTGTCATACACGACTCATGTCCTTACAGTAACACCTATCTCACTAAGGTAATTTATAGCCTAATCAAAGGTGATTTGATTTCCATATTTTACTCGAACTAGCCGTTGTCTGATTTACTCTCTTAAATCATTCATTAAACTAAAATTTGAAAAATCCTGTATTAGAGATCATAGTTCCTAAATATCTAAATGATTCAAACTCACTAATCCTCTCTGTTTCCAATGATATTTCCTCTTCCATTGCATACTCCGTTCTCATCATCTCTGTCTTTCTACTATTCATCTTGAGTCCAACCTTATGTGATATTTCATACATTCTGGTAAGCAAGCTTTGCAAATTCTGTGGTGTTCTGCTAATAAGGAGAGCGCGTTTGACTTACTCTAGTGAGCTATTTTCATGTTGCCATTCCAGTCTAACCCTTCTGCACAATCCCCAACTGTTCCATGTATTACAAAATCCATAAGGAGGATAAATAAGATAGGTGACAACACATTCCCTTGAAGTACTCCACTGTTCACTGGAAATTCATTTGATAGGTCTCTACTAACATTAACTTTGCATTTGCTATGCATATGAAGAGACTTAATCAAATTTACCTATTTAACAGGAACTCCATAATAACGTAGGACTCTCCACAAAATTGACCAGTGCACATTATCAAAGGCTTTTTCAAAACCTAGAAATGGCATCAAGAGTGGATTTCTATATTTTACACATTACTGTACAGTGTACACCATGTCTTAAAATGGAAATTTGGTCAGGATAACTTCTACCTTTAATAAATCCTGTGTGTTCATTTCTCATGTTTTCATCAATCTTTCTCTCTAGTCTCTATAGAATGACCATACCATGTATTTTCATGACAACTGACATAAGTGTGATCTCTGCAATCAATCAGATCTCCGTTTTTTGCCATTTTCACCAACACTCCTTGCAGAGTCAATACAGATAGGGTCTGTTCAACTCAGGCGGTGGGGGCGGGGCTAATGCTGTGACGTCATGGGAGGTGTTTGGCCGATTTTCTCCATTAACCCTGGATAGGTACGCTACTCGGACACCCCTTTAAGGGTATACTCGGTCGCGAGCGACCACGACTCCAAAAAAAAATTCAGGAAAAATTTAGTTATGCATCAACCTGTATTGTTTGACTTGCTAAAAATACTTCAAAGAATGTTTAAAACTACTGAAAATATAAATGATACCATCTACAAAATAACTATTTATTGGAAATATATTAAGAATTTAAGTATACAAAAAAAAAGACTTGACGTAAATATTCACAAAAAATAGAAATATACATATACACATAAATCCCTTTAGGGACACCTTCTTAGATGGCAAAGCAACAGAGTGTAATTGCTGGAAATGAGTTGGACCCATAGAAGTCAAGATCTGAAATGAGAAAAAAAGGGTAACTTTTTTAGGCAAAAAAATTTGTCCAAATTTCATGAATTTTTTTGGGTACCCAAATGAAATAGGAAGAGGCTAATTTTTTTTTATAGAATAAACTCATATTATCCTAGAACAGAAATAAATAGTAAAATGTTCACTAAGATGTAATTTACTGTTATAACAGGGGCGAAATCTAAAGGTCATTTTTGACGGCCTAGTTTCACAATGTAAATTTCTTATGAAAATCATTGTATCTCCTATAAAATATGATATTTATCAATTAAAATATACCAAAATATCACGAATTCTATACAGAACAAGAATATATAGAGATATGCCAACTTACCTTTCGGGTATGTCAACAAAATGGCCGCAGACCACAACAACTCTTACAGCCCAATCTACCACTTGAAATGAAGAATGGGGTTGCAAGCTCCATATTATCATCAACATCTCTTTATAACTCCATTAGAAGTGTGTTGATAACATCCATGCCGAGGGAAAACTGCCTGCTGGCCATTATTGAAGATAAATTCAAAATAAATAGAAATAATCAAATTTGCAAAAAAATAAAAAAAATTCAGAAATTAGCATTTAAGGGAAAATGGATCTCATGGCAATATATGGCATCTAAGCCAAAACCAATGTCATGCAAGTGTTAGACACTCCACCATCCACCCACACTTTCCAACTATAAAGAACCAAACAAGTATCAACACTGTTTGACAATTTATAATTATGTAATAACTTTGCTGTTTGATCACTTACCCCTATAAAGGTATGTATGGGTCGAGGTCGACCACGGGGGGGGGGGGGGGGGGGGGGGGGGGGTAAAAAAACGGGGAAGGAGGGAAGTTAGACGAAAATCAGTCCTAAAGCAGACAATGGCATGTAGACTAGTCACCCCTTGCAGGTCGATCGCTTCCATATTCGAGACAGCTGATGATTTATGGGAAAAAAAAAACAGGTTTTGAAAATGCTGTAGGGGTCGTGTACGACCCATCATACCTTTCCAGGGTAGAATAGCATAGGAGTCTATAGTTTTTATCCATTTAATCCATTGCATGGCGAGTTAGATCCATTTCTAAAAAAGATTTCACATGCATGATGTTTCTGTAATAACCAAAGTGTCATTTATTCACCAAGCATTGTTTTATTTCCAAGACATAGCAAATTCAATACAGGTAATTACCATATATTTTCGATGTTTTTTTATTCATTTGTTGTATTCTCTTCAAGTCTATTTTTGAAACAGGATTTTTTTTTTTCTCCCTATCAGGTAATCATATTTTCAAGATTATAGACAATTGTTGAAAAAGCTTTTACCTCTTTCGCTGTTTTTGTCATTTATAAGAACAATTCTTTTCATTGATGATAAAAGCTAGAAAGATAACGTTAATTATATCTTCCAAATCATATCATGAATACCAATTTTTATGCAATTCATAAAAAATGTGGATAGAGTGTAAAAAGAATGTTACGGTATTTGCATTTGACTACAAAAAAGATATTAAAGTATACGAATAATATAGTATAGATTTTATGGAAATAAAGGAATATACGATAAAGAATATGGTAGAGAGAACACATTTGGAGCAAATTTCACATTAGCATTATATATATATATATATATATATATATATATATATATATATATATATATATAAATATATATTTATATATATATATATATATATATATATATATATATATATATATATATATCGATTAGCTATCTATATATATGTATATATGTGTAT
>NC_090734.1:548840-551340 GCF_036898095.1 Palaemon carinicauda | reverse complement strand
TGACGTCCTCGAATCCAGTCATCGTGCCAGTTTCTTCTGAACTTCAGCCGTCCTTCTGCAACGTCCTCAAGCCTGTGTATAAACGTGTTGTGTTTTTTCGTGAGTTTATTTTTATATTGATTTCCCATGTTTTATGGGGTTGTTATTGTAAAGATTTATTTTACCTAATAAAAGAACCTGTAACGATTTAAAGATCGTAACAACACATAATGATTGAAGTCTCATCAGTGAATAAATTGAGATATTTTTTTCTTTCAAGTAATATGCATTTGTTGAAAACTATTCTATTTTCTGCATCGCTTTATAAACTGACAGAGATTAACTTTTTTGAACATATAACAGCGATACAGGAATTATTAGGTGGTTGATATACAGCGATCTTATTGTAAGCGTAAACACGTTTAAAATAGTCATGGAGCGACATTACCTTTAAGCCTTGAGTGAGGTTGTCATATCTCTCCATGAGACAAGAAACCTTTAGATTGACTTGCAATACGGGAAACAAGGCACCACTGCTAATCAAAGACTCGTCTCGATCCTTTGTCATTGTAACAGTCTTGATAATTGAGTGCAAAAGCGTCTTCTAAGTTTAAATATCACTCCTGAATGGCAGAGGCAAGGGACAGTGACAATGCCTTAGAGACGTAGAATATATAAATATGATCAGTGCCCAAGCCCTTCTCCACCCAAGCTAACACCAGGGAGGTACAGAGAGACAGGCAATGATTGCTGATGCCTCAGCAGGTGGACCTACAGGCTCCCATATAACAGCCAATCCCTGGCTCACAAAGATGGTGAGGTTCCAGACACTACAAGTAACTATCAAGCTTGAGCGGGACGCGATCTCTCGTCTAGCACAACAAAAGGCACGGGCGTTTCCAATAGGCCACCACAAGTATAAAGGATAAGCTATTAACGGCTAGGCCTAACAAAAGATCATCAGTAATGATATATATATATATATATATATATATATATATATATATATATATATATATATATATATATATATATATATCCGAATAAGGTACATTCACATAATAATGTATTTATGGCGGGACTCCAAGACAATCAAAGTGCACAAATATGTCAATGGCTTATATATGTATGCTATGGTGTTACTCGGCACAGGAAATTCACCAATAATAACGATAATACTGATCCTGATAATAACAAAAGGAAGTAATATGTAATGCTAATACATGGCTGAGAGATACAGCACTTGCCAATTGTTTGTAAGGTCAGAGTTTCTGGTGAAGTTAGCAAAAGTGGTGTGGGTAACCTGTTGCAAACTGACTCTGAAGACTTGCTTAGAAACTGGAAGGTTCTACATTTCTGGTGTCACCCATTCAAATGGATCAAGTGTTGTGGGGGCTGATGCGGTTACGTCTCTGGCTGGTAAACGCCACACTGAGGTTCAAGTCCCGCTCAGACTTGTTAGTTCCTTTGATAACTGCAACCTCAACATCCTTGTGAGCTAAGGAGGGGGCGTTTGGGGGAGCCCATAGGTCTATCTGCTGAGTCATCAGCAGCCATTGCCTGGCCCTCATGGCCACTCAGATACTGCCACTAGATAGTTATGGGGTCCTTTGACTGGTCAGAAAGAACTACATTGGATCCTTCTCTCTGGTTACAGTTCATTTCCCTTTGCCTACACATACACCGAATAGTCTGGCCTATTCTTTACATATTCTTATCTGTCATCAAACACCTGACAACCTCAGATTACCAAATAATTCCTCTTCTCTCAAAGGGCTAACTACTGCAATGTAATTGTTCAGAGGGTACTTTCCTCTTGGTAAGGGTAGGAGAGACTCTAGCTATGGTAAGCAGCTCTTCTAGGAGAAGGACACTCCAAAATCAAACCATTATTCTCTAGTCTTGGATAGTGCCATAGCCTCTATACCATGGTCTTCCACTGTCTTGGGTTAAAGTTCTCTTGTTTGAGGGTACACTCGGCCACACTATTCAATCTTATTTCTCTTCCTCTTGGTTTGTTTAATTTTTTATAGTTTATATAGGAAATATTAATTTAATGCTGTTACTGCTCTTAAAATATTCTATTTTTCTTTATGTTTCCTTTCCTCACTGGTCTATTTTTCCTGTTGGAGCCCCTGGGCTTATAGCCTCATGTTTCTCCAACTAGGGTTATAGGGTTATGATAACGATAATAATATTAATAATAATCATAATAACAATAATAATAATAATAATGATAATACACATATACATATGGTCAGTCTCTAGGCCATTGTCCTACTTGATAGGGCAATGCCACTATTCCTTGCCCCTTCTATTCCTGAGCAGCCTTTAAACCTTTAAGGTTATATGACCAATATATCCTTGAGGGTATTTAGCTTTGCATGGTGCATCGGCTCCTCCATGTTGACCAATTTTTCTTATTTTTTTTTTGTTAAATCAATGGGTTTGATCAATAACTTTATTTATATATCTGTACATATTGTTTTTCTTATCATTCATGTTGGTTTAGTTTTAAAGT
>NC_090734.1:516340-538840 GCF_036898095.1 Palaemon carinicauda | reverse complement strand
TTTAAATTTGAATTCAGTACCCCCAAATTAGGTAAAAACGGGTATTTTTGTGCTTGCCTCAATTTTTTTGTAAACCAGTGTTACTTTTTATGTTACGGGGGCAGACGAATTGGTAAGGAAGAAGTCAGACTTGCATTTGATGTTGATAAAATACTTATTGAAATAAAAACTTGTAGAATTCTTTTCATTTCTTTTTACGACAAGGCAGAATGAAATATTCTATTCCAGATCTAACACTAATGTTACTTGATTTCCCTAATTGATAGAATACTAAGAATAAAAATAGCATATAAATTTTTTTACATTACTAATTTTAGAACACACATACATTTCCTATTACTAATTTTAAGAAGTGTTTTTTAATCAGTTAAGTGGCGAGCCTTACACACTCAGATAATGATACGCATGCTTACTTGGTAAACAGAGAGTAATGCATATCTTAAACACTAACCTTTGCAAATATCAGAAAAGATTAGAGAGCAATATACGTTTAAGCTCACACAATATTTACCTATCCCAAATCCAAAATGACAGTTTTGGGCAATATAGAAAGATCAACATCAGCAAGATCAACAGTCAGTTATGCTCAATATGGTCAAAATTACACGTATGATACCGTGAGGACATAATTCTGTATAAAATCTGCCTTGTCAATTTCCAGCAATTGTGTTGATATGACAAGCACAAAGATTTGAAAGCAAATCATTAACTTCTGTTCCAAATTCCACGATTCTAATTGGCTTAAGCACAACTTTCATACAATTGCTCTTGCTTAAATTTTTCCCTTTTGTTTTGCTTTCATTACCTTCTTTACTCTTGCAAATGAAGTACAGAACTACCTTATTTTTAGCTCTTTATGATATCATGTATCTAACAGTCCGATGGTTTCTGTGCACTAGTAAACTACGTTCTCCTCATGTCCTACTACATGGATTTTTTTTTTTTTTTTTTGGCAGAACTATAATGCCCATTTTGCCCCACTTAGCATTGAATATTATTATTATATTAAAAAAATCAACAGCATAGTCGTCTAGATGGAAATTCAATCTGGCCTACATTGCTGTTGATTTTTTTCTTTATTCTTATGATATGGGGAAGTTTTTTATTTTGTCAAAACATCAATAGTAATGTTAGCCCTATAAAAACAATGGATAGAATGATCATATGTTGGAACATTTGAATATATTTATTATTATTATTATTATTATTATTATTATTATTATTATTATTATTATTATTATTAGCCAAGCTAAAAATCTAGTTGGAAAAGCAAGATGCTATAAGCCCAAGGGCTCTATTAGGGAAAAATAACCCAGTGAGGAAAAGAAATAAGGAAATAAATAAATGATGGGAACAAATTAACAATAAATCATTCTAAAAACAGTAACAACGTCAAAATAGATATGTCATATTTAAACTATTAACAACGTCAGAAACAGATATGTCATATATAAACTAGAAAAACTCATGTCAGCCTGGTCAACATAAAAACATTTGCTCCAACTTTGAACTTTTGAAGTTCTTCTGATTCAACTACCCGATTAGGAAGATCATTCCACAACTTGGTAACAGCTAGAATAAAACTTCTTGAATACTGTGTAGTATTGAGCCTCATGATGGAGAAGGCCTGCCAATTGGATTTAACTGTGTGCCTAGTATTACAAGCAGAATAGTATTGTCCAGGGAGATCTGAATGTAAAGGAGGTTCAGAGTTATGAAGTTCTTATGCAACATGCATAATGAACTAAATGAACGACGTTGCTAAGAATTAATTTCTAGATCAGGAATAAGAAATTTAATAGTCCATAAGCTTCTGTTCAACAAATTAAGATGATAATCAGCAGGTGAACACCAGGCAGGAGAACAATAATCAAAACAAGGTAGAATGAAAGAATTAAAACACTTCTTCAGTATAGATTGATCACCGAAAATCATAAAAGTCTTTCTCCATAAGCCAATTTTTAGTGCAGTTGAAGAAGACGCAGACCTAATGTGTTTCTCAAAAGTAAATTTGCTGTCGAGAATCACACCTAAAATTTTAGAAGAATCATACAAATCTAAAGAAACATTATCAATACTGAGATCCGGATGTCGAGGAGCCACCGTCCTTGACCTACTTACAATCATACTTTGAGTTTTGTTAGGATTCAACTTCATACCCCATAATTTGCACCATGCACTAATTTTAGCCAAATCTCTATTAAGGGATTCACCAACCCCAGATCTACATACAGAGGATGGAATTGATGCAAAGAGAGTAACATCATCTGCATATGCAACAAGCTTGTTTTCTATCACATTCCTATACTCACTATGGTGCCCTTCAACAACAACTCTTTGAGGTCTATTACTTAGAAAAATCAATAATAATGCTAAGAAACGACCCACCCACTCCCAACTGTTTGAGATGGAAAACTAAGGCCTCATGATTAACACGGTCAAAGATAGCACTAAAATCAAGGCCAATCATACGAACTTCCCGACCACAATCAAGGGATTTCTGTACAACATTGGAGATTGTAAGAAGGGCATCACATGCTCCAAGGCCTTTACGAAAACCAAATGGCAAATTAGGGAATAGATGATTACCTTCAGCAAACCTATTAAGACGTTTTGCCAGCAGAGGTTCAAAACTTTAGATTATATGGGAGTTATTGAAATTGGACGGTAATCAGTGGGACTTGAGCTACCACAAACACATTTACATAGAGAAGTAACATTACCAATTCTCCAACAAATGCTAAAAGCTCCTCTTCTTGCTAACTTGCAAAAAATAACAGATAACTTTGGAGCTAAGAAATCTGCTGTCTTTATAAAAAAACAAAGGAAAAATACCATTTAGGTCTACACCTCCATAAGCAACAAGGTCCATTAACAGAGCTCTAATTTCATGAGATGGAAAAGCTAAACTAGTTAGTTTAGCCCCATGAAAACAGGAATGAGGAAGTATAAGTTTATCATTACTCTGCTTACTGTCAAAAATATCAGCCAAAAGGGTTGCCTTTAAACTTTAGATAATATGGGAGTTATGGAAATTGTGCGGTAATCAGTGGGACTTGAGCTACCACAAACACATTTACATAGAGGAGTAACATTACCAATTCTCCAACAAGTGCTTAAAGCTCCTCTTCTTGCTAACTTGCGAAAAATAACTGATAAATTTGGAGCTAAGAAATCTGCTGTCTTTATAAAAAAAAAAGGAAAAATACCATTTAGGTCTACAACTCCATAAGCATCAAGGTCCATCAACAGAGCTCTAATTTCACGAGATGGAAAAGCTAAACTAGTTAGTTTAACCACAGGAAAACAAGAATGAGGAAGTTTAAGTTTATCATTACTCTGTTTACTGTCAAAAATATCAGCCAAAAGGGTTGCCTTTTCCTTTGGACAGTGAGTGAATGAGCCATCTGGTTTAAGTAAAGGAGGAACTATTGCATCTATACCAAAGAGTGCAGATTTAAGGGTAGACCACCACATATGTTCCTGAGTTGTACCAGAAAGGGTTTCTTTTATGGATAAATTACACTCCTTTTCAGTTGAGGCATAAACTCTCTGAGCAAAAGCTCGAAGCTGAGTATAGTTATTCCAGGTCAAATCTGATCTGTTACCCTTCCAAAGATAATAGGCCTCCTGCTTCTCCAAATAAGCACGTCTACAATTTATACAGGAAGTACAGCCATCCTAAAACTACATAAAGATAGTGAGACAATTCCGATTAGGCAATAAGTTATATAGGGAGACCCTATCTCTGCTAAATGATTAAAAGCATTTCTAGATGGAGTTTTTAAGAATTTAGATTGGTAAATGTAAGAATCAATATTAATGGGAGAATACCTTAATAACTTATATGGGTAAAACGAAGATAATATTCAATGAAAATGCAGATAGATAGCAAATAAGATTTATGGACGATCTTCTGGAGATTGTCAATGAATATATATACCTATGATAGACATTAAAAGTTTCCCTAGGACACAAGATCGAAATTAAAAGAAGGATAAGCATGGGATGGAGAGCATTTGATAAACGAAATGAGTTTATGAAAAGTAAAATGCCACTTTCTTTTTAAAAAAAATTGATGAGATGGTCCAACCAGTATTTACTAATGCATCAGAAACTTGAAGCCTTACTAAAAGCCTTAGAACATAAGCTAGTTACAACTCAAAGAACTATGGAAAGAATATTGATGGGAATAAAACCAAGCATCATGGGTACGAGGATATTCTAACAACTTATAAGAAAAAGAAATGGACATGGGCAGGACATATAATAAGGATGACAGGCAATACATGGGAATTAAGAATAATAGAATGGGTCAGTAGAGATTGTAAAAGAAGCAAAGAAAGGGAGAGAAGACCATGGATCAAGGAAGTGTAGGAGTTTGCGGGCATGGATTGGCACTGAAAGACCATAAACAAATGAAATTGGAAGTATATATCTGAGTCATTACTTTTGCAGTGGACTAGTAACGGCTGAAGAAGAAGAAGAAAAAAAAAATCTATATATATATATATATATATATATATATATATATATATATATATATAAATATATATATATATATATATATATATATATATATATATATATATATATATATATATATATATATATATATATATATATATATATATATATATGTATATATATATATATTCTTTCGAGGCTGATCTAGTATAGAGTAAATATATTATTCTTGTATTTCCCTTGTGTATTTAAGATATATATATATATATATATATATATATATATATATATATATATATATATATATATATATATATATATATATATATATATATATATATATATATATATATATATATATATATATATATATACATATATATATATATTAGTCAATGGGCCAGAAAGTGAAACCTTCCCCCCCTAAGGAATTTTCACGACCCCCCCAGTTTTCTTCCTTAGGGTATCCTTTATGCATATCTGGGTGTTTACAATTACATAAATGTGGCAAAAAGGCAAAATTATCACTTTTTGTACAAACCGCACGCCAAATTTTCGCATTTTCAGCCTCACTGACTTTGTGTCGCTTTATTGGCTCTAACTTCCTTAATATCCAAACTAAGTGAACAGTTTTGGTACCAACATAGTGCTAAGACCAAGAGCTACACAATGGTATGTAATTATGTCCATAATTAGTGATTATTACGTATTCCAGGGCCATTATTGTACCCCCTACCCTTAATTTTTGTTCAAAAATGGGCACCTGTAACTAGTTGCTACTGATACTGATGAAATTGTTGAGGCATTTGGTTACATTTCTGTATTTGATTTTGTACAAAATCTTATTTAGAATATTGTATATCAGTCTCGTTCACTGATTTCCCAAAATATGTGAATTGAGGGACAATAATCACTTGATTGTATAATGGCCACATATTACCAGCAATACCTACTTTTCTCCGTAACTTCTGTAAATTGTTACATAACTGCACCATTTTGGTGTCAATAGATAACAATAAATTTTTCAGCTTTCTAAAACTAGTTCTGTGCATAAATTATGATGCATTTGCATTTCATTCAAAGGATCCAATATCAACTGGTGATAATTAGTCAGCATGGCAGAACGTCCAGTTAGTTTACTGAAAAAGAAAAGTCAGAGGAAATCTCTGCAGTGTGTGCCAAAAGGACTTACATTATACATTTTTCTGAACAGAAAACTGACAAAATTGTTCGAAAACTGACTGATGTGAGCTTTGAAAAGATCAAAGAATCAGTGCAGCTCCGCAAAGATAGTGCGGATGCTAATGTGAGGATGGATGAAATCTATGAAGAAGTTCCAGAGACGCTGAATGCAAATACCCGTGGAATACACAGGAAGTGTTATCAAAAGTTTATAAATGTTGGTCATATCAAAAGTAGAATATGACAACATCCATTTGAAGATGACGAAGGGCCTTCAACTTCAAATCAAAAGCAAGTATCATCCTCATCAATTTTATTTCCTTCAGAGAGGTGTCAGAGAGTTTCCAACAAAGTGTGTTACAGAAACTGCAGCTGAGTCAATACTACAGGCTGCAAAACATAAAAATGACTACACATTACATGGAAAGATTGAAGGCTGTGACTTGCAAGCACGAGAGGCATATTATCATAATTCTTGTTGCAGAGATTACACTCATAAGCAGGAGTGAAATGTTAATAAAGACCCGGATCAGAGTGCTGTTGAACAATTAGCTGTCCATAGCGAAGCATTCTCCTACATCTGTGATTATGTTGAAGAACATATAATCAAGGGGTGCAACGTATAACATGTGACAATGTTGAAAGAGAAATATTTGCTATATTTACAAGAACATCATCCATCAACTTACAATCCAAACTACAAAACCTATAAACTCAAGAATAAGTTGGAGAAACATTTTAGTAACAGGGTTAAATTCTGGGCACCCAAATACCGAAGTGAACTTATTTATTATGATCTCTTACCAGTTGGACAAGCAGTAGAGGCAGCATTTGAGATGGCCGCCTCTGAGGAAAGATTTCTCCAGGAAGCAGCTATGATGCTGATGGATGCCAAAAGGAATGCAGCCGTACTGCCATGGCCACCTACAGCAGTGCAGTTGATGTCCATAGAGAACAAACCACCACCAATCCTGATTAACTTTTTGTCGCAGCTTCAATGTGGGAAACCATTTAAAGATATTTCGTCAAAGATGGAGAGAATGGTTGATTTATGTGCTCAAGATGTATGTTATGCTATGAGACGAGGAGAATGGAAAATGCCTAAACATGTTCTTCTTGGAATAACTTTGAGACATATGACAGGAAGTGCTGAACTCATTACACTGCTGAATCATTTCGATCACTGTTAGTTATATTCCCAAGTGATGGAGCTAGAAACTGCCATATGTAACCAAATCAACACACAGGAATCCTTACTTCCCGCAGCCATATCATCCTGTATGAATAACGTAGTTCTCCACTTCACCTGGGACAACTTCGACCTGTTTGAAGAAACACCATCAGAGGCTGGAACAACACATGTAGCACATGGTATTGTCATTCAGGAGACATCTAGTAGTGCAATTTGTGACATAAATAGGGAGCAGCCACCTCAGCAGTCAGGGAAGAGTAATAAAGACAGGTCAACTCGCTATGAGGATAAAGAACTGCCACCTTGTTTCATGAGTAGGACGGAACCTAATTTGAGAGTGGAACATGTATCTGTGACAATACCAGTTTCATTTCATGAATCCAAGGAATCAGACTTTGCTTGGACTATTGCAAGATTGTACAAATCTAATGAACAAAGTGTTCCTGGTTGGGCTGGATGGTTGTCACTGACTGGAAAAGGTGATTATGTTGAAGCCTGTGCTCAGTCTACAGTTGATTACATGGTGCCAGTACATAGGGCAATTACTGATAATGCCACAGTTCAGCACATACTGCGACTATGCCAGCAGACCACAAAGGATGTGCAGCAGGAGGTCACTATCGTAACTTTTGATCTAGCTGTAGTAATGAAAGCTTACTCTATCATATGGCAAAACCCACGAGAATACAGTGGTGTTCTTGTAAGGATTGGGTCATTTCATACAATCTGCTCATACCTGGGAGTCATCGGGAAGATAATGTTTGCCACAGGCTTTGAGGACATCATTATTGAGGCTGGTGTATGTGCAAGTGGATCGATTGATCAAATGTTGAGGGGCAAACATTACAACAGTGCAATGAGAGTTTACAAATTGATGTATATTTTGTGTATAAGGACGAATGCACTCTCCTTACGAGTGAGGATGGATTGATTGTTCAGACCATGCAGGTGCAGGACCTATTTTCTTCACAGGAGAAAGCAGATACTCAGATCATTCTGCATTGCATCCATACTACCAAATCATTTAGTGCAGAAAAGGTAATTGTAGTCCGTTCACCAGATACTGATGTCTTCCTATTGCTGTTGAAGTTTTCTCAAGATATTGACCCGTCTGTGTTATTTGAATACCATTCAGAATTATTCTCTCTAGCAACCACTGCGGAATTTTCTGAAGAAACATTCAGTGAACTTGAACAGTTTGTGTGCTGTATGTATGGAAAGGCCAACTACAAAGACATAAACAAGCTGCTCTATGATATGTTTTGATAAAAATTCCAGCCCAAGAAAGGCCAAACTTTGTCCAGTTGAGATGGCATTGATCTGAGCTTCCTCCCACAATGCAGGTCATCACTGCACATGCAAATCCTCGGATGCAACAACCAAGCATATGTTTGGAATAAGTCCAGTGTGCCATATCCAGATATACCAAGTCCAGTAAGCAAAGGCTGGAAACTTGATGACTCAGGACAGCTGCAGACTGACTGGTTCAAAGGTGATATACTGCCACAGGAACTCATTGATATCATGCTAGACAGAGAAGCTGACAGCGATGACGATTTGGATTCGGAGGATATTGATATTAACAACCTAGCCGACAACATTTATGATGAAGAATCATGAACGCAATGTGTAAATTGCCAAGCTAGTTCTTTTCTGTAGTTGTCTGTTGACAGTGACAAAGAGAGACTAACTAGGCCATTGTACTCCACATATAATGATATTTATATGAACACAACTTCGCAGATTTCAAACATTGATGTAGACTTCCAAGTTCTTCACCATTTACTTGTTGGTATTAGTAGTCAGTTTAAGTTATAAATGACATTTATTTTGGTTACATTTATCTTATTCTACTGTTAATCAATGATTTTCTTGGTTCTCTCAGTGAATGACACCTGTCAGATATGAAAGTCAGACACACTGCAATAGGTAGTGTCCTACATTTATAGTTTTAGTTATATTTACCATGTTTGTGCATGCATATTCATGATATAAGTATGTGGTGGACACTCTACAGTGAATAATGTCCAAGCAGTATAATTCTCTTCAAAGTATCTCCTTCTTTAAATGTTAGTGAAATACTCATTTTTATAATAAATCATAAAGATAAATTGTTTTGTTGCCATTTGGTACAAGAAAGTAGAGAACATAGGGAGATGAGGTTAGAACAAAGTTCTGTCAATTGAAATTTGGACTATTTTTAAGGATCGGGGGATACGTAACAGCAATTTGGATAATGAATTTCAGTAACAGAATAACTTTACATCATCAAGCTTAGTTGTATATGCTTCAAGCATATGATTGGCACCAAAATAATGCAGATATGTCATGATTTACAGAAGTTAAGAAGCGTTCCCTACAAAGTAGGTATCAATAAAAATATGTGGCCATTATACAATCAAATAGTTATTGTCACTTAATTCATATATTTTGGGAAATTAGAGAACAAAACTGATATACAATATTCTAAATAAGATTATGTACAAAATCTACAATATTATCAGTATCAGTAACAACTAGTTACAGGTGCCCATTTTTGAGCAAAAATTAAGGGTAGGGGGCACAATAATGGCCCTGGAATACGTATTAATCATTAATTATGGACATAATTATATACCATTGTGTAGCTCTTGGTCTTAGCATTATGTTGGTACCAAATGTGTTCACTTAGTTTGCATATTAAGGAAGTTAAAGCCAATAAAGCGACGCAAAGTCAGTGTGGCTGAAAATGTGAAATTTTTTTTAGCAGGCGGTTTGTACAAAAAGTGATAATTTTGCCTTTTTGCCACATTTATGTAATTGGAAACACCCGGATATGCATAAAGGATACCCTAAGGAAGAAAACTGGGGGGTCGTAAAAATTCCCTAGTGGGGAAGGGTTTCACTTTCTGGCCCATGGACTATATAGCCAGCTCGTAAGGTGGGTCTCACTCATGTAAGTTTAATTGATGTATGTAAATTAAAAAAGACTTTCGTCCCCACCCCTGACCTAGAAGGATCTTGAATTATTAACTCCCCAGAAGTGAATGAGCAGTATAAGAGATCCAGCCTGACCCTTTGTAAGAGCCAAAGTTTGTCTCTCTCCTCTCAAGTGTGTCAAGTGTGTACCCTCTCAAAGGTGATTAACAATTTCTATCAATCATATATCGTGAGTAGTGTGTTCAAATGTTGATGAATCCATTGAATAATATTTCAAGTGTGTTGTGTTAATGTAAATACTGGTATAGCAAAATTTTTTGTAACTGACCCTGTGAGCTTAGGTTAAATAGTCAAGTGTATTTATTTTCGCTTAACTGCTCAGTTATCTTGTGTGATCCAAAACACATAAGTGTACCAGCTACACTTATGTAAATTCCATTTAGTATTTAATCATGAGAGTGTTAAAGTCTTAACTATTTTCATTTATTATCAAAAGTAAATATTTTTATAAATCTATTTCCAGTGAAGCATATGATTGTATAATTTCTTTTTAAAGAATCTTTCTTTTGTCATAGTCTAAGGTTCACTCAGATTTAATATTTCGAGTAACTTTATTTTGGTGTTAATTCTTTTTGCATTAGTGTTGTAACTTTTCATAGAATTTATCTATTTTGTAAAGTGTGTATTATTTCAATCACCCATATTTCTTAACAGTGCTTGCTCGTAATCCCTGTCGGAGAATCAAAGTAAGAGGTTGTTTTTGAATAGTTTAAGTGAAATAATCGCCGACCTTTGTTTTGAGTGTACTTAATAGACCTTTAGATATTCAGTGTTTTCATATATTGTCGTCCGGGAGTTGCATAATTTCTCTCAGAGCTCGGGTATTAATTTTCACGTACAACAGATTTATTTAAGAATAAATAGGTGAGTTAGGAGCTCGGGAGTTTATGTAATTTGCCAGCCGTAATATATATATATATATATATATATATATATATATATATATATATATATATATATATATATATATATATATATATATATATATATATATATATATATATATATATATATATATATATATATATATATACACTGTATATTAAAAGAAAATAAGCCACTTTTCCTTACCACTATCATGAATGAGTAGCAATCTGAATATCGTCATTATCAAGAAAATAATCATAATGATTATATTATTGCTTAAATTTCATATAAGTAGAGTTTGGCTGAAATTTTGCTGATTTCACTAAATTAACTGGCTGAATTAATCCGGGAGAGACATCGCGAACATGACAACCCTGGATGGAATTCATGTCAAAGTTTAGACAAGGTCTCTATCAATGATGTATAATAATAATAATAATAATAATAATAATAATAATAATAATAATAATAATAATAATAATAATAATAATAATAATAATAATAAATTGTCTAACAATTGACTAACTTACATCTAAAAATAAATCTTTTAAGTCAAAAAAAAAAAAAAAAAAAAAAAAGTTTTTCGGGTGACATGAATTTTAGTGCACTTATTGAGTCAATTTGGTTTTGTAAGAAGAGATAATAAAAATTGCAATTAAATTCATGAAGTAAATGAAACTGGCATTCTCTTCCCAAGAGACCTGTTGGGGATATCAAGAGCTGAACCCTTTTCAATTTGTCACTCGTAATGTGAAGAGGTAAAACCAGCTCACTATTCAATACTTCAATAATTTAAAATCATGAATTCATTTCCTTTGCTAAATTGTAATAAAGATAAAAAAAAAGATCTCGCTTTATTTTTCCTCTTTGTCCTTAAAAATTAATGAAACAATCTCATCGGGTTAAATGAGTCATTACGTACCAAATAATAAACATAAATATGATACGTTCGAAAGGGGAGATTTTTTTTTTTTTTTTTCATAATACTTATTCATTTTCTATGTTTTATCTTCCTTTTAAGATATAAAGATATTACGAGATAATAAGTTGTGAATGAGGATGACTATCTTTTTGTATATTAATGTATACCAGATACTAAAATGATTATCCACTGGAGATAATTGTAACAGGAATCACTTTATTCTTGTTATCGTGAACAATAATTACTGTATTTAAGGGAAAATCAATCAACAGTTATAAATACAGATGAGTTATATCTAAATCCCTATCATAAAATATATATTTACTGGGAATTTGTTTACTTATTTAAAGGAAATCTAGATTTTTTTGCAGCTTTCTAGATTGAAAAATATAATATCTACATATTGTGAAGAGTAACGTTTCGATATCGATTTTTTTTTATCTAAACTGATGAAAAGAGGTTTTTGATGATAAAAAACGAATTTCAAACACCTAGTTTGACCGACCACAAAAAATTTTGGATGTATAGGTCTTCCTCTCGATGTTACGAACACCAGATATTGAGGGACATTTCCTGTTAAGATCAATCGTCCATTGATAAGTACAAATCTCTAGTTCCCTAATACGCAACTCTACTTAAAGTATACTAAAAAACAAAACTTGCTTTGGGTCTTTCAAACTCAACTAAAAATGAAAAAAATAGATGAGCAATTTGAGTTGGGTCTGACGCTTCCATCTCAAAAAGAAAAGAAAAAAAAATCTTGAATTATGTCTTACAACTTCATCAAAAAAAAAAAAAAAAAAAAAAAAAAAAAAAAAAGCTTGAACAGGACTTGCAAAAATCAAACCTTGAATTGAGTCCTGCAACTTCATATCAGAAGAAATCATGAATTAGGTCTTGCAACTTCATCTAAAAAAACATGACTTGAATTTTACAATTGTATCTCCAGTAAGAAAAATAAAAAGTCTTCAATTAAGTCTTGCAACTTTATCTAAAGAAAAAGTTTGAGTTGGGTCTTGTAACTTCTTCTCAAAAAAAAAAAAAAAAAAAAAAAACTTGAACTGGGTCTTGAAACTCCATCTGCAAAAGAAATCTTGAATTAGATCTTCCAACTTTACCTAAAAAAGGCTTGAATTGGGTCATGTAACGTCATCTAAAAAAAAATTTGTAATTGGGTTATGCCACTTCATCTAAAAAAGAAAGAAAAAATCTTCAATTAGGTCTTGCAATTTCATCTTAAGAAAACATTTTAGTCTTCTAACAGCGTTTTAAACGTTTTAGCCCTAAGTTAGGTATAAAAACTACATCTTAGTAAATCTTGATTTCGGTCTTTTCATCTCCAAAAAAAATATCTTGAATCAGGTCTTGCAACTTCATCTAAGAAAAAAGCTTGAATTGGGTCTTGTAACTTTGTCTTAAAAACACAAATCTTAAACTGGGTCATGAAACATCATCTAAAAAAAAAAAAAAAAAAAAAAATCTTCAATTGGGTTTTGCAATTTCATCTTAACAAAAATCCTAAATTGGGTCTAAAAACTGCATCTTAAAAAATCTGGATTTTGGTCTTGCAACTTCATCTCCAAAAGAAATTTTGAATTTGGTCTTGCAACTTCATCTAAGAAAAGCTTGAATTGGGTCTTGCAACTTGATCTTAAAAAAAAAAATTTTAATTGGGTCATTTAACTTCTTCTAAAAAAATATATTAATTGGGTCTTGCAATTTCATCTTAACAAAAATTCTAAGTTGGGTCTGAAAAAATCTTAAAAAAAACTTGATTTGGGTCTTGCAACTTCATCTTTAAAAAAATCTTGATTTGGGTTTTGCAACTTTATCTTAAAAAAATTCTTGATTTGGGTTTTGCAACTGCATCTCCAAAAAATAAAAATTTTGAATTGGATCTTGCAACTTCATATCCTAAAAAATCTTGAATATGGTCTTGCTACTTCATATAAAAATCAATCTTGATTCAGGTCCTGCTACTGCAAGTGGAAAAATTTTGAATTAGGTCTTGCAACTTGATAAAAAAAAAATCCTGAATTTGGTGCTCGAACTTCATCTAAAATAAAAAAAAATAAATGAATTTGGTGTCGGGTCTTGAAACTTCATAAAAAAATCTTGATTTGTTTCTTGCAACTTCATTTAAAAACAATCTTGAACTGGGTCTTACAACCCCATCTTAAAAAAAAAAAGAAAAAAAAAAATCTTGATTTGGGTCTTGCTACTTCATCTAAAAAATACAATATAAAAATCCTGAGTTGCCTCGTGCAACTTCATCTCCCCCCCCAAAAAAAAAATCCTTAGGTCGGTCCTGCCAATTCATAAAAAAAAAAGAAAAAAAAAAACTCAGGTGAAAAGTAACGATGTTTGCACCATCTGAAATGAATCTACCTGTGGGAATTAAACTCGTAGTGCAAAAGAAAAATATTATAACAACCAAAAATCAAGTTCTTTACTGCTAACAAAATGGTGAAATTTGAATCAATATCTCCGATAGTCATTATATCTCTCTTGGGAGTGTCCCTTCTTATTATATAGAGCTTTTCCCCTGACGTTAACGAAAAATACGAGGGTTTTTACTTGGCAATTGAAGCTCTTAAATTCACCCTCTAGTACCACATGACGTAGTAAGAAAAAGAAATCTTTAAACTATTTACTGATCTCTCTCTCTCTCTCTCTCTCTCTCTCTCTCTCTCTCTCTCTCTCTCTCTCTCTCTCTCTCTCTCTCTCTCTCTCTCTCTCTCTCCATTAATTGACATAGAGAAAAAATCATATGGATGAAATTGATTGTTTAGTTACTGTTGCGTAAGCGCCCAGTTTCACAATAGGATGAACTTCCCGGCTGGTTGTATGGATGAGCAATCAATTTCTATTATAAGTAAGATAGTCACTCAGATAAAATGTATTGATTCATATCATCCCTCGATAGTTGTGTGTGTGTATATATATATATATATATATATATATATATATATATATATATATATATATATATATATATATATATATATATATATATATGTGTGTGTGTGTGTGTGTGTGTGTGTGTGTGTGTGTGTTGTGTGTGTATATATACATGTATGTATATATATGCATATAAGTGTTTGTACACGTTTAACTGTGTACTAACTGCTAATATTCTATACTTTACTTATGCCATAATATGAAAGAAATGTATAAAGTAATTGAATATAAGTAAAACTTTAGTAATAAGAAATTACACTTGTTTTGTGTGTGTGAGAGAGAGAGAGAGAGAGAGAGAGAGAGAGAGAGAGAGAGAGAGAGAGAGAGAGAGAGAGAGAGAGAGAGAGAGAGAGAGTTGCTCGAAGCTTTTTAATTAAGGAATCATGAATGAGTAAACTCTCTGGAAATTATGATAGTCCCTGATATAGCAGATATGGGTAAAAGTTTTTGTAAACTACGTGATGACATTAGATTTTATTTATGCAGATGGGAGGAGACTGAGAAAGGTGAGAAAGGGTTTTTTAATAGTAGGTACTTTCCTAATTGACAATTTCCGGCGAAAGAGAAGGAGATTGCAATAAAATGGGACAAGCTGGTACTACATGAATTGTAACGTTCTCCATTAATATCTTAAGTTTGTTGATTTTCTACTTTTACTTCATGAAATCCATTTTCCACTTATATGTATGTGTAATGAATACCCATGTTTGCTTTGATGAATAGCAGATGGCGGTTTTCCAATTAAGCAACATTGGTAAATGTGTTTGGTTTTAGTTCCTGTTTCACTAGGATAGGTGTTCACCAGAACGTCAGCAGGGCAAGCCCAACTCTCCACTGTGGTGACCAAACACACCAGTGACCTCCCCAATAAACAACTCAAATTCACGCTCTAGTGCTGGGATCGGTTGTGCTGCCATGAGAATGCGAGGTGAATGCGTTACCATTGTACTCGATGTGTTCAGTTCTTGATTTGATATCCATAAGGAATAGCTGACACATGAAGAATTTACGTTATGAAATCAGAGTGATCTGCTAAATAAAAGGGAAACGGTCTTCAACGAGGAGAGACTTTAGCTAAGGAAAGCAGCTCTTCTAGGAAGACACTCCTGTGACGGGCCGAGAGAGGAGTTGTGAACTCAAAGGCAGATTGGAAATGACTGAGTTATTTATTAAGGAACACTCTTCTTTATATACAAAACCTCAAGGCAACAGGACATGACCTGTTCGAGAGACAGACAATGTTACAGAGCAAAATGGAGACATGATCATTAAGGTTCTTTTTAGTGCGAGGGAAGAGCGCAGATACAAGCAAAATATATACAAAATAATTATGTACAATTGTGTGACACACGGTTGGTACATGGCTCCCCCCCCCCCTAAAAATGACATACTGTACATGTTAAATAGGGAGCCCTGATCTAGAGAGGCGAACTGTAGGCGGGGCATCTGGCAGAAGATAAGCAGGTTTTAGACGATCAATGGAGACCCAGTCTTCTTTGCCCCAAATGTTGAGGAGGAATGCTTTCAGACTGCGTCGGATCACAAGGAAAGGTCCCGTGTAAGGGGGCGTTAGTGGTGGCTTGCTGGTGTCGTTGCGCAGGAAGACGTGCGTTGCAGAGTGCAAGTCCGTTGGTATGTGATGCTTCGCTGGGGGCTTGTAAGTCTGGCGGCACGGAGTAAATTTTCCCACGACGTGACGTATGCGCTGGAGATCGTCGGAGGAGGTTGTAGAAGGAAAAAATTCGGCAGTGACGACCAACGGGTCGCCTACACCATTTCGGCTGCCGAGACGTCGAGGGCGTCTTTAGGAGTGGTCCTTAGTCCAAGGAAAACCCAGGGAAGCTGAGTAAACCAGTTGCAATCCTTGCAGCGGGACATCAAAGCTGCTTTGAGGGTGCGATGAAAACGTTCAACCATTCCATTGGCAGCGGGGTAGTAGGACGTTGTCTGATGTAGGGTGATGCCCAGGAGATTCGCTAATGACGTCCATAATTAAGAGGTGAAAGTTGTTCCCCTGTCAGAAGTAATATGCTCAGGGATACCGAATCTTGAAATCCATCCAGAGAGTAAGGCAGATGTACATGAGGCGGACGTTGCAGTTTCCATTGGAATGGCTTCAGGCCAACGAGTGGAGCGGTCGATGACGGTAAACAGGTAACGATGTCCTTGTGATGTGGGTAGGGGGCCTACAACGTCGACGTGAATGTGTGCGAAACGACGCTGAGGTTGAGGAAAGGTGCCCACTCCTGAATTCGTGTGTCGATGTACTTTGGAAGTTTGGCAAGAAGTACACGCACGGACCCAATCCTTAGTATCCTTAGAAATGCTGTGCCAAATGAACTTTGCCTTCAGCAGCTGTGCAATAGAACGGCACGAGGGATGTGAAAGGCCGTGGATGAAATCAAACACCTGTCGGCGCATGGGAGCAGGAATCCAAGGTCGCGGCCTACCAGTACTGACGTCACAGAGGAGGGTGGTGTTGGAGTCTTCGAGGGGAAAATCCTCCCAACGGAGGGACGTGCAGGATCTCGTACAAGATTGATACTCTGGATCCTGTCGTTGGGCTTCAGCCAGGGCGTTGTAATCCAATCGCAGTTGAACAGCAGCCAACGTGTTTCTTGACAGGGCATCGGTAACGGGATTCATTTTCCCAGTGACGTATTGGAGGGTGCAATTGTATTCAGCCACGGCGGAGAGATGTCGGCGTTGATGGGCGGACCAGGCGTCAGACTGTCGAGTGAAGGCGTGCACCAGAGGCATGTGGTCTGTGCGAATGACGAAGGGCGTACCTTCTAAGAAATGGCGAAAGTGACGGACAGCCAAGTGCACCGCCAGCAATTCTCGATCGAAGGTAGAATAACCCGATTCTTCCTTGGAGAGTTTTCTGCTGAAGAAGGCCAATGGGCGGGGCGAGCCTTTGACCACCTGCTCGAGTACTGCACCAATAGCGACATCGCTGGCATCGGTGGAGAGAAGGAAAGGGGCGTGTGGGATAGGAAAAGTGAGAGCCGCAGCAGTTAATAGGGCCTTCTTTGCATTGCAGAAGGCTGCTTCTTGAAGGGGACCCCACTTCAGGTCCTTTGGCTTGCCCTTGAGGGAGGCATAGAGGGGAGCAAGAGTGGCGGCAATGGCTGGCAGAAAACGGTGATAATAGTTCATCATGCCCAAGAATTCTTGCAGAGCTTTGACTGTCGAGGGCGTGGGGAAATTCTGAACGGCTGCTACATTCTCAGGGAGGGGATGGACTCCTTCAGGAGTGATACGGTGCCCTAAGAACGACACTTCGTTGGCGCCAAAGGTACACTTGTCACACCGGACTACAAGGCTGTTTTGTTGCAGGCGGTCGAGCACGATGCGCAGGTGACGGACGTGTTCCTCTTTTGAGGAGGAGAACACAAGTATGTCGTCCACAAAACATACACAGAAAGGGAGGTCCCCTAGGATGACATCCATGAGACGTTGAAACGTTGCCCCAGCATTACGAAGGCCAAAACAGGAGTAATTGAAGGTGTATGTGCCAAACGGAGTGGTGATGGCGGTCTTGGGGATGTCTTCTGGGTTCATAGGCATCTGATAATACCCCTTCAGAAGGTCGAGCGTAGAGAAAACCTTCGCTTTGTGCAGGTAGGAGGTTACATCGGCAATGTTTGGGAGGGGGTAGTGATCCGGTTCTGTTTGCATGTTCAGGCGCCTGTAATCCCCGCATGGACGGAGGGAGCCGTCTTTCTTCTGAACGATGTGTAAGGGTGACGACCATGGGCTGGAGGCCTTTTGGCAAAGGCCCATTTTCTCCATTTCGGCGAACGTCTGTTTGGCGGCTGCCAATCGTTCCGTTGCCAGACGTCTGAATTTTGCGAAGACTGGGGGTCCCGTCGTCTTGATATGGTGATAAATACCGTGCTTGGCAGGAACCGTGGGCGTTTGGCGAAGTTCTGGACGGAAAACTTCCGGGTACGACGTGAGGAGGTGGGCGTAGGCATCCGTGAGTGCGTTGATGTGGAGAGCGAGGTTAGATGGGGCGGGTTGAAGAGGTGTCGACAAGTACGAGTCTGCGTTGACCAATCGTCGGTGGGCGACATCCACCAGAAGGTGGAAATGAGAGAGGAAATCCGCACCGAGGATTGGCATTGTGACGTCAGCAACGAGAAACTTCCAATTGAATTTACCGTTTCCGAACGATAATGTGAGGTTCTCGTAACCGTAGGTGGGTATCGCAGATCCGTTGGCAGCTACCAAGCGGACGTCGGCAGATGTAGACAGACTACGTTGTGCCTTGAAGAGTTTCCTTGGCAAAAGAGAACGACAAGCACCCGTGTCTACCAAAAATCGCATGCCCGTTCCTGCATCCTGTAAAAAGAAAAGATTAGAAACATGGGAGGCCACCGCCACAAGCGATGGCCTACTTACACGTTTTTTTGGCCACTGACAATATTTGGCACATTTCTTCGCGGTTGCCCCGAATCTGAAGTGGTAGTAGCAAAACTGCGGCGGATGGGAGGTAGTAAGTGGCTATAAAAGTCGTTCGCTGGGGCGCGAGCGATTGGTGGGTGGTGGGCGGCTTTGTCGCCGCTTCGGCACATCACGGGGTAGGAGTGTATGTCCTACGGCATTCATGTCAGCTTCGGTTGATGTTGAATAGGCATCCTCGTCGTCAGGGGTGGAGGCGTTGATGGAGGTCTTGAAGTGGCTCTCCATAAGGGCGTCGGCTTTGGTCATCAAGTCCTTTATGGGTAAACTATCGACATCGGGTATGGCAGCGTGCACAGGTTCAGGTAAACGGCGTATCCAAAGGGCACTGAGTAGGTTCACCTCACGAGGAGAGCCGTCTGCGGCAGGTTGAAGGTGAGTGATACTTGTCATTTCCCTGAGGTCAAGTGAAGCCCTTTGGTCCCCCAACGGTTGTTGCGAGAGCTGAAAAAGCTTTGCTATACGGGCGGCTGGCGACGGCGAGTACTGCTGCAGAAGGTATGATTTGAGGTCGTCATACGCTATTGGGGTGTCTCCTTGTTCACAAAGCCAGTCGGATATTTCTGGGAAGGTGTCCTCGGGTATCGCCGCGAGAACATAATCTGCTTTGGTGGTTGAGCGAGTCACGCCCCTGATACTAAAGTGGACTTCAGCGGGTTGAAACCAAGCAAACGCTTCTCCGCTAGTGAACGGTGAAAGTTTCAATGGAGTGGCCGCAGTGCCAACTGCTGGGGTAGAGTCCACCTCCATCATAGTACCAACGATGGAGGGGCGAGGGAGGTGGGGTGGAAGGCAGTGGGAGCGAGTCGACTTCCGGGGTCACCAATGTGACGGGCCGAGAGAGGAGTTGTAAACTCAAAGGCAAATTGGAAACGACTGAGTTATTTATCAAGGAACACTCTTCTTTATATACAAAACCTCAACGTAACAGGACATGACCTGTTCGAGAGACAGACAATGTTACAGAGCAAAACGGAGACATGATCATTCAGGTTCTTTTTAGTGCGAGGGAAGAGCGCAGATACAACCATAATATATACAAAATAATTATGTACAATTGTGTGACACACGGTTGGTGCACTCCAAAATCACAGATCTTCCAAACACTAAGATATGGGTTGTCTATTTTTTTCCGCAGCATCATAATCATGATTTTGTCTGTTTTATCTTAATCAGTTACTTGAATTCAATAATTTTCTTCTGTTCTTACACGAGTTCTAAGTAAATAATACCATATTTCCAAATATTTTTGTTTTATCCCACACAAATAAACAGATATAATTAGAACACGGTATATTCCATTTTCTTGTTTAAATTATCACATATAATCTGAACACTTTATCTTCCCTATTCTCATTCAAATTACCTTTGAACATTTTTTTTTATCCGCTCTTGCCATGAACACTCTATCCTCTGTTGTCCTTTTCCTTAGGAGAAACCTTACTCGCCATTCCTTCCTGTTTGATAAGAATAATCCGTAATTTCTCATTACTTCAAGGTAGAACTAATAGTGCCTAGTATAGAAGAAACGTTCATGGAAATATGTCAAAATAACCTCCTTACCAGGTTTTAAATCATACTCATGAGAGACACACTTTAGGGATGAGTCGTAGACTGAAGAGACAAGATAATGATATTGACAATGACCATATATACGTGTGATCAGTGCAAAGTTCCCTCTCCCTCAAGCTATGACCCGGGAGAGCCAGGCATTGGCTGCTGATGACTCAGCAGTTTGTCATATAGGGTCCCCCAAAAGCTCCATCCTCATAAGGACTTTGAGGTTACAAACAAACTTGAATCAGTTATTATTATTATTATTATTATTATTATTATTATTATTATTATTATTATTATTATTATTATTATTATTATTATCACCTACTCGTTTATATACATCATCAAAATTTATCATTACAGACTGAGAGTTCTTGATCCTAAACCTCACTCAGTGACAATTCACACAGTTAATCAAAATTTCGTGTTCATTATTTGAGATCTTTCGCTAACACAAAAAAATGGAAACTTTGTCTACTCCCAAAATATATTAATTAGATACAAAAATTGTAGTTGTCTTGTTAACTATTTATTTCTTTTTCCGATGCAAGAGAAAAGAGATAATAGGCCAAGCGATTTTTCCCTCTGTTCAGATGTAACTTATACTTTACACTGCAGTTTCTTAAATTTTCTATTGATTTCCTTCTTCCAGTTGCAGTTTATTTGATATATATATATATATATATATATATATATATATATATATATATATATATATATATATATATATATATATATATATATATATATATATATATATATATATATATATATATATATATGTATACTCTCTCTCTCTCTCTCTCTCTCTCTCTCTCTCTCTCTCTCTCTCTCTCTCTCTCTCTCTCTCTCCCAGAAGATTATATTCCTCTTCTTTCGCATAATTCGAAATAGAAAGAAAATATATAACTTGATTACAGAATAAAAAGTCTGATCTGAAAATAGCTTCTTGGGCCACTTTTTGGGATTCTACCTTTATAGGCATGAGAGAGAGAGAGAGAGAGAGAGAGAGAGAGAGAGAGAGAGAGAGAGAGAGAGAGAGTATTTTTAAAAAGACTGTATGGCTCATCCTCGACTGCAATGTTGTTGATCTTCTATTTCTTTTATCATTACAACAACAGCTTTATCGAAATCAATGTTTCTTCAAACTTCAGAGGACAGTGTCAGTTAAACATAAAATACTATTAGTGTGAGTGCAGAAAGTTTTACTTCAAAAACTATCAACAACTTTTATTCTATTAAAGGTGTTAATATTTGTAGGCTGAGTAATGATAATCTTTGTGAAAAATTGAAAATCGACAAATTTGTTCACAAAACATTTAAGTATTAATGTATCTCTTATGATTCGGGAGTAGGTTGATGAGAATACACTTCCAAAAGGAAATGGTTTGAATAATTTCTTTTACCGACGTATCTCCTCATCTGTTCTCTTCCAGTGTTTGTTGTTTTCCTTATTTATAAAATGTTTACAGAACATTTTTACGTTAATTGCTCTCATTTTGTATCTTTTTTCTACCTTTTACTACATCTCAAGACGCCTTTAATATCATTCATTTCTTTAGATAATTTTCTTCTCAGATTGAATTAAAAGTATCGTTTTTCAAATGTATCATATCAATTATTTAGTAATATATACAATGTATTTATTACTATATATACATATATATATATATATATATATATATATATATATATATATATATATATATATATATATATATATATATATATATATATATACATATATATATATATATATATATATATATATATATATATATATATATATATATATATATATATATATATATATATGTACATACATACACACACACACACACACACACATATATATATATATATATATATATATATATATATATATATATATATATATATATATATA
>NC_090734.1:493840-506340 GCF_036898095.1 Palaemon carinicauda | reverse complement strand
TCCATAGATAATTGTCATATGACCTACCCCAAGCAATACGAAATTCTTTGTCAGTAAAAGTTCAGCATACCTTGCAATGTGATACGTGACTTTAGACTTTACCTAAACACAAGACCAACGTTTTATATCTTACCCACTCACTTACATTGAAGATCAAGAATGAAACTTATGACAGGAGACGAAAGAAGCCATGCTAACCCTACACTTCGCACTTCAAGCGAGTGTTGGTAAACCAAGAGAAATATATTTTTCTTTAGGTTAAGCCGTAAGACTCTTTCTTCCATACAACACAGGTTACTCGATACATCAATTGCTAGGAAGAAAATGACAGAGAGCATTGTTTGATATAATTTATCATATCAATTTCACCAGAGAGAGTAGCTTGAATTCCTTAGAAGGTAGACTTTTAAAAGATGTTTCATATAAGGGCATTGACATCGGTCATTTGATAAATTTTGAAATCATATATATATATATATATATATATATATATATATATATATATATATATATATATATATATATATATATACTGTATATATATATATATATATATATATATATATATATATATATATATATATATATATATATATATATATATATATATATATATATATATATATATATATATATATATATATATATATATATAATTATATGTGTGTGTGTGCTCATACATACATAAGATTTATATTTCAACGTATAGTTTTATATATTCATTTACGTTATAAGTACCAGTGCCTATTTTTGTTACTTGAAAGGTATGTGACAAATATCATTGCGACTTTGTCACTGGAATTATACCAGACTTCAATTAATGAACCAATCAACCTTACTTTGAGAAATCCATTGACATTGTTTACATGCCAAGCTGATATACTCGTATCAAAGTATTCATTTGCTTTGATTTTCCAAAATAATGTTATCACCAATTGCTGGAAACCATAGATTTATGAGGGATGGAAAAAAAAAAAAAACAAGAAATGGACACTTATTCATTTTACTCATCATCACTCTCAAGGAAAAAAATTGATTTCCATTTCTACTAATGTTTTTACTTAATTTTTTTTATTTTATTCTATTTTTTAGTCGCAAATCTAAAATTTGTAGGAGTCGGAGTAGAATATCTCTCAGTGCGATTCCACACCCCTGTTTTAAACCTCTTCTATTATGTTTGATAATTTGTGTTAACCATCTAATCATTATCTACCACCATAAAATATTTTATTGCTCTTCTGGCTCATTTTATATGTGCAGTACACAGTCTTTCCTAACAGGGATTTACTCGGTAGCCTAATAACAATGGGAATGAAGGAAAGAAGGCAAGAAGGAAAGGGGAGGAGTAGTACTAGGATAGCCATAGGTGTAAACACTGAAGGAGGGTTGGGGGAACCTCTGCGTCACAGTTACGTGATTAAGTAACACTTCTTCGAAACGCTCTGAAGGAAGGGTAGAAGTTCCTCTTTTTTTTCTAATAGTAAACGGGTTAATTAAGCACATCTGTCAATTCATTGTACCACCAAAAATTAGGCCAATGTTTGAAACATTCATTGCTGTAGTTTCATGGAAATTCATAAGCCGGTTTGTTAGATATTTGGGAAAAACACTATTACCCGGCCTCTGGAAACGATAGTAGGTATTCTATCCATCTTTCTGTTGAGGGATTTCAGTTTTAATTTTAGTGTGGTAATGAGGAGCTGCTTATCACTACCAATATCTGCAATTTTATGGGTTCTTACGTTTCTTAAAGTCCTCCTTCTCTTCTAATTAGTAGCAATTTGATCTATCTGATTTTTGTAATTTCTACATGGTGAAGTCCATGAATATTTGTGGATTTTTTTTTGTTTTGAAAAAGAGTACCTCTAATGACAAGATTGTTTGCTGAACAGAAAATTACAAAATGTGCTCCATTTTCATTGTCAACTTCGCCAAGATCCTCGACACTCATCACATTCTCTATCCCTTGTTTATTTCTTCCTACTTTAGCATTGAAGTCACCAATCACAATTCTCATATATCTCTCAGGTATCTCATCTATTACCCTCTGCAGTTCTTCATAGTATTCATCTTTCCTTCCTGCAGGGGAATCATTTGTTGGGGCATAGCAACCTATAATATTCGTATTACACTGCTTTGATTTGAACTTTACTAGTAACAATCTACTATTTACAGCTCTCCACTCTCCACTCGGTTATTGCCTTCTCTGCTGTTGGTGTCATCATCATTCCTACCCCTTCTCTTCCAACTCCATGTGATCTTCCTGAGTAGATATATATATTGCCTTGGTCTAAAGTTTCCTCACCAGTCCCCTTACAACGTGTTTCATTTTGGGTCAAGATATCGAAACTATATGTCATAAATTCACTCTGTAACATCCAGATCTGATTCATGGTTCTAACATCCCAATTACCTATATTTTAGATTATTTTAGTATTTATAAACTGGGAGAGTTTTAGCACATAAACCCACACACACACAGACACACACACATACACACACACACACACACACACACACACACACACACACACATATATATATATATATATATATATATATATATATATATATATATATATATATATATATATATATATATATATATATATATATATATATATATATATACAGAATACTGACACAACTGTGTCAATTCAGTCATAATTTTTCTGCTTAGATTTACAAAGCTTAAATTATTTCAAACAATTAGCCTTTTTAGGGCCAATTTTCTGAGAAACGTTTTTTGGAGGTTTCAGAGAAGATTGCATATTTCAAGCATCAGAGTTAAGTTATCTTCATCTCTCTCTCTCTCTCTCTCTGTCTGTCTGTCTCTCTCTCTCTCTCTCTCTCTCTCTCTCTCTCTCTCTCTCTCTCTCTCTCTCTCTCTCTCTCTCTCTCTCACCTATAGTGGTTATATCTTATAAAACCTTTAACGATAAGTTACTCAAATAAGACCTAATAAGAATATTATTCTATTAACACCTATCGTTTTGTTTTTAGCCTAAATCATCAATAGCTTTGTGCTTTCTTTTCCCATCTCTTTAAATGGTTTATAATAGTTTTTAGTTTTGTAAGTCATAGGTAATAATAATAATAATAATAATAATAATAATAATAATAATAATAATAATAATAATAATAATAATAATAATAATAATAATAATAATAATAATAATAATATTTAAATTCAGTAATGATACTAATTTTAGTTTCATTATACTTATATTTCAAGACCATATTTCTTTCGCTGCATTTGAATCATGATAAAAAACCTAAGGAAAAAAGACACTATTTGAAGTGTTGTTTCTCGTCTTTGATATCAAATATTGATAGAATAAAAAAAAATTAAGATAAGAAGAGCAGCACGAATAAGAAAAGAGAAATGTCCAATTGCTTCCACTACTGTCCGTAATGGGCAGAATTAGACCCTAATGATTACACTTATTGATTGTCACTGGTCCACGGCCCTAATTTTTTGAAACACCTACCCTGGATTCCTGCATTTTGCAAACCACATTTTTTGGGATAAGATGTCACCTATAGATCATGCATCAAGAGGCCTGCTAAAATCTTTGGATCGGAAAACCATAAATTGAGTACTTTAATTGTGTACCCTACTGCAAAACCTGCAACTTTTCAGAATATAGAAAATTTCTCCTAAAGCAATCAATTTTAAACTTACTTGAACATGTTTGCTGTTATTATGTCAGACACAATGAGACTAGCGACATAAAATTACTGAAAGATGAATACTACAGTACATATATTTGGACACTGAAAGTTTGAAATTTTTTTTAAAAGTATAAAGATAAATGGATTTATTTTTGATTTACAAACAGAATAACATGAACACTTGGTCAATATAGTGAATTACCTCTCACCTTTGAGCCTAAATTGATCCTGTATTATTAATTGCTGTAACAAAATAATAAATTAAATAAAATTATTGGCATTGCTTCCTTTTGGCTTGCGAATAACAGGTCTGGGATGTTAACAAGTGTAGTGGATGACAATAATGCAGACTTCCCAAAGTGAGGGAGTGAGTGAACATCTTTATCTAGGAGGCTCTAATGAAATTCTTGAGTGATGCCTTTTTTCTATTATTTGGGATAAAGCTTTTCCATTGTGGAATGAGCAATCTGTCCTAGATGCCATAAGCTTTTCTTGGAGTTGCTGACTTGTTGTGTTTTGTACATTTGCGTTGGAGTGATTCGGAGGCATTAATGTCATACCAGTCACCAACAACATTGATGATGTAACAATTAATGGGTCTTATTGCCAGCATGATTGCAAGGTATTTTTTCTTGCAAATCCTGAAATGTAGTGTAATGAATGAACGTGTGCTTGTGATATATATTCATTTACAATAACCACGTGTTGCAAACTTACGATTCAGCTATCATGGTGGAGATGGGTTTATTTCAAGTGTATGAACAGATTCCTGAATTCGACAGGAATATGTACGAGGACATGTCGTAAACTTTTATCTCTCTTGATAGCTCAGTCGGTATGGTCACTGCGGGCATGGTTTCCAGCCGAACAGGTTGGGGTTCGAATCTCCACCCGGCCAGAAGCTGTTACCAAAAAATTAATTCCCAAGATAGAATTCGGTATCAAATGCCATTCGTGGGTGATATTTACATTGATTGAAATCACGTGTGCTTGTGATATATATATATATATATATATATATATATATATATATATATATATATATATATATATATATATATATATATATATATATATATATATATATATATATATATATATATATGGGCTCAAGCCATGTCGTCCTGATGGAAGTTCCTATAGGGTAGCTTCCTAGGGTATATTACTTCTACGGCGATATTCCCAGAGAATTTACCTTAAGGTACCAGAATTCTAACTCCTGGAGCGAGTATCCCTCGTGAAAGGGATATCGCGACATATCAGAGGACGTATTCTTGACACACCACATGGCAATCTGCATCCTGGACAGAGATTTCGTCTCGTAGGAGGGATTAGCAAGAAACGAATTCGGGAAAGAAAAAGGGGAGCCGCTCCCAAGGCTTCCCTATCCTTCGATTCGTATGCGTGCCTGGCGCCAATCCTGGCGCCATCTGCATTCCTTTTTGCGTAGCTTAACAACTCAGTGTTTTTTCCTGTGTTTCTTGCAAATCTTGGATTTATTCTACTTTTCATGGCTTCTCCGTCTTCGTCGGCCTCTGATAAGTTGAGTATAATGTCTTTTATGTATAAATGTAGGCTCTTGGTAAATTTTGAGTGATTAATAGGATTAATCTTTGATACAAGAGCCGTAGCCTACCAGAGGCGTCCTGGACGCTGTCGCTCGCTGGTATAAGTTTAGTTAGTCAGAGCGACATTCCTGGTTGTTTTGCTTTAATAAATTGTAGCTATTTAGCATTACATAGGATTTCCTTTCGTGCTTAGTATTATTTTGGCGAAGTATTCGCCATTCTGGCCTACGCTAGGCCATGTAGCCTAGTCGTTTGGTCCTAGTACTTCAGGCATGATTTTGGTTTTTCCGAGTGTAATAAAAATTTTATTGAAGCTTTAGGCTATGTTTTATACATTTAAGACTGTGGAATATTTCCAAGATAGTATACGAGTGAGTTTCGGTGATTTAGGTAAACGATTCTCTTGGTGCCTAGGCTAAGTTGCTTATGGAGCCTTAGTATACTTTATCATACTCCCCGGTTGCTTTCTTTTCTTCGGAGAAGGTATGCAATCCCTTTCCCTCTGTTTAAGCCTTGGGCTTATCCCTAAGTGGTTTTTTCCGAATTTATTTTCGATAAAACTATACTGGGCTGTTACTGTACCTTCCTGTTCCTGTAGTATGGTTCAAAAAGGGAGAGAACAACAGAGTTTTTTAGTCTGAGTCTGTGTTTGTCTGGCTTGGGGCAGAGTCTCCCTCGCTGGCCTGACACACACAAAAAAGGGGGCTTAGCCTCCTTAGGTCACTACCGAAGGTTTCTGTGGATATGATTCCTTCTTTTGTGATCTACCAGACTAGTCCTTGTTGCTGTTCTCGGGGGAAGATAAGTTTCTTTCCCTGGGAGTAGCAACACCTTCCTTGCTTTGGTGCTCTGGGAGCTGGCAAGTATTGCTGGCCTTCCCCCTTAGATCTCCCTTAGGCTAAAATAAGTTTCTTGGCTGCGGGTGATCCGTCACTAAAGCAAGGTCGGTAGGACCCTCTTGTCCCTTCCCTCTCTATCTCCGTAATGGCCTAGCCATTACAGTTCTGTACATCATTCTACATCTGGACCTAGTATAGGTTAGGATGTGGAATTGACTCAGCCCCTTGCCGGCCGGCAGTACTGCCGGCCGGCAAGGGCCTTATATTTTTGAGTGCTGCCCGGACCTCCCTTGGTCCCTCTTCCATGCCTGCCTGTAGAGCCAGACGGCATTGGTCAGGAAGCCTGAATTAGATTCTCCCCTTCCTTATATGCACTCTTTTGGATTGCCGGGCTTGGAGGTAGTGTACACTCTTATCCCGGCATCCATTCTATTTTTCTTCTAGTGCTGTACCCGACCCGGCTGCCGGCATATGAGGCCGGCAGCCGGGCAGGTGTAGTCCTCTGGTTCTTTTGCTGCCAGCTGGCATCGGTCTTGTACCTTTGCCGGCCGGCTTATGTCAGCCCTTGTCTGCCGGTCACCAAGAGTGTGGCCGGCAGCTGGGTACTACCTTGTGTAGTTGCCGGCCGGCAGCCATTGCCGGCCGACATTGGCTGTTGCCGGTCGGCAATTGCTGCCGATGGGCACATGCATTTGAACCCGAGTGCTGCCGCCTTATAGCTGTTAAGTAGTATACTTTAAAGCTAGTTATGATGACTTGCCGGCCGGCACGTATCCCCCTATACTGTACTAGTATTCTTCAGTATAACATATACAGTAAGAAGAAAACTATGGTAAGGGTGTTGGTACAGCACTGTGTGTTCTAACACTTTTGTGTTTTCTTGCACAGCCCTTTGCTGTTGCCCTACAGATAGGAAAGTGAGTTCTTTCCTGTCTATTATCCAGGTTTTTAAAATCATTGCTTAGGTGTGAGCTCCACCTGTTTCCTCTGGAAACTTTGCATTGGTTACTCTAGAAGAGATTAACCATTTGATTTTATTATCTGGAAGGCTGCAGCAATGGGTTGTGAGGGAAACACAAGTGTGTGTCTTTCCTTTCTGAATTGTTATGCTATACTATGCATATCCAGTGATACATAGTTCACTTGATACTCATGGAAATTTCTTCTCTTTACAGAAGGACACTCCGAAGTGCGGAAGTGCTTTCTGCAATGTCCGCAGCAAGAACCTCTGCGGACATGAGTTTTGTAGGAGACACGCAGCATACGCTGTCTCCAAGGATGATCTCCGGTATTGGGACCCTCAGGTATGTACTGTGTGCACTAACCTGATTACTGAGACCTTTGATTCCCCTAGGACGGAGGAATCAAGGGATATAGCTAGGAAGAAGCTTCGTACCTGGGTAAGGGGCTTCCAAAAGAACATTACTGGCCCTTATCTTCCAAGTGAGAAGATGAGGGCGTATCTTTTCCCTAAGGCATCAGCTGATGCAGTGATTCCCCAGCCTCAAGAGAAGATCCCCTAAGTTCAGATCCAGGTGGATGCTGAAGTCGCGGTCGCGATGCAAGACATCCAGTTAGATGACAGGATGTCTGATGTGGACGAGTGTCTGGAGGAAGACCTCATGGCAGAAGCCCAGGATGAAGTTCAAGCCCTAGACGTTGTAGAGGTAGACGTCGACGAGGTGTCGGCTACTCCGGTTCAGATTCCGGAGCCTATTCCCTCAACATTGGCCGGTCTCCCAGTAGAGCTGGGACAGGCCCTCTCTTCTATTGTTGGAATGATCCAACAAATGCAGAAGGAGAATCAGGAGAAGGCGGCTGCAATGGAACTGCGAATACAGTGCCTTGCAGAATCACATGGGCCCCAGAAAAAGCTCAATGTGAAAGACCTTCCCTTGTGCTCAGATGCTAACCCATGGAGGTATGCTGAGCACATGCTGATGACGACTGGAAAGATCGTCATCTGGGATAAGCTGGGCTCAGTTCCCCTGGAGGAGGTGGAATTCTGGCCCAGCAAGGCATCATATCCGCACTGTTATGTCCGGCTGAGGAAGGAACCAGCTTCAAAGGAGGAGACAGAGCCGAAGGAGGTCATAGTGATGGACCATGCTAAGGCTCAAGCTCTACTTTCATCCTCGATGAAAGAGAGGGGCTTCTCTAACTCAAATGTAGCTGCATTGAACAGGAAGCTCCCTTCATTTGTGTCCTCGCCTACTAGAGCCTTCCCCTTTTTACAGAAAGGGTTTCTGGCTGTACTAAAAGCAGTCGAGGCCGGCAAGCCTTGCCCCTCCCTAGAGGAGTGTAAACCATTGTCGCTGGCCCTACCTATGGACCACAAAGACTGGAAGGACGTCCATCTTACGTTCTCAGTCGGAAAGTTGGAGGCTGATATTGCCGGACGTTAGTTCGGCGAGGACCTCCCTAAGCTGTCTGACTTTCTTTTACGAAGAGAGTTCGTTACAAAAGAAAGACTGACTGCCTCAATGTCTCTTCAGACTACTCTCGAGACGATGGCAAGTGACCCCAAGGTCCCTGAAATGTTCATGGTAGTGGCCAAGACTCATCTGGCCACAGTGACGAAGGACCTTTATGGCTTCGTCAAGGCAAGGAGAGCTTGTAGGGAGTTTGTGTTTACCTCGGCTACGGTGAGGCACGAGCCAAGGACACTAATCTCCTCAAACATTTGGGGAAAAGACCTTTTCCCTACTGACTTGGTCAAAGAAGTTGTTGATAAGGCCGCCTTGGAGAATAGAAACCTTCTCCAGAAGTGGGGCCTGGCTATCAAAAGAAAGTCTTCCCCGGATGAGTGTCCTCAACCAAAGAGGAAGACTATGAGGATTAGGCTACCGTCTCTGCCAGCCAAGCCTGTTAGACAGCAACAGCAACTGCAATTGCCATTGCCCCCAGTGCCCCAGATCGTGGCACAAACCCCGACCACTTTTCAGTGGGTACCCCAGGCCGTGTCGACACAGTCCACGGCATTCACCCAATCGTTCGAAAGGCAGTGTACTTCCTTTCGAGCAAAGCCTAGAGGAGCAGCCAGAGGCTCGTCTAGAGGCCCCTCAAGGGGAAGGGGATTCAGGGGTGGTCGTGGTCAGGAAGGCAAGACCTCAGGACGGCAGTCCAAGTGAGGTGATACCGGTAGGAGGGAGACTTCTGAAATTTCAGGATCGGTAGACCTTCGATCCCTGGGCCCACAGCCTACTCAAGAATGGACTGGGCGGGAGCTGGTACAGCACTCCACCCCCGTGCCTTCGGTTTTTCCAACACTCCACCCCCGTTATGGAGGAGTACGTTCAAGAACTGTTGGAGAAAAAAGGTGATCCGAAGGGTGAAGCCCATCAATTTCTAAGGGAGGCTGTTTTGTGTTCCCAAGAAAGACTCGGAAAACCTCAGAGTCATTCTGGACTTGTCGCCACTCAACAAGTTCATAGTGAATTGCAAATTCAAAATGCTACCACTGCAACACATAAGGACCTCACTGCCCAAGAGGGCATATTCTGTCTCTATAGACTTGTCAGACGCCTATTAGCACATTCCAATTAGCCATCGACTCTCCCCCTACCTAGGGTTCAGGCTACAACGAAGACTATACGCCTTCGGAGCCATGCCATTCGGGCTAAACATAGCCCCAAGGATTTTTACGAAGCTTGCGAGCGTAGCTCTCAAACAATTACGCCTAAAGGGAATTCAGGTAGTAGCCTACCTGAACGACTGGTTGGTGTGGGCAGCATCCGAGACAGAATGCTTGCAAGCTTCCAGTCAAGTGATCCAGTTCCTAGAGTACCTAGGCTTCAAGATCAACAGAAAAAAGTCTCGACTTTCTCCATCTCAAAAGTTCCAGTGGCTGGGAATCCACTGGGACCTAATGACACACCGTTTCTCCATCCCGGCGAAGAAAAGGAAGGAGATAGCGGGTTCTGTCAAGAGACTTCTAGATTCCGAAAGGATATCAAGACGCGAGCAGGAGAGGGTACTGCGCTCTCTCCAGTTTGCTTTGGTGACAGACCCGGTGCTAAGAGCACAGCTAAAGGATGCAATCGGAGTTTGGAGAAGTTATGCATCAAACGCGCGAAGAGATCTGAGAAGACCAGCCGCTTCGGCTAAGTACTCTTCTCAGGCCTTGGTCCCAAGCCAGACATCTAAAGAAGTCGGTTCTTCTTCAGCCACCTCCCCCGTCAGTGACGATTCACTCAGACGCCTCGAAGGAGGGATGGGGAGGTCACTCTCATCGGAAAAAAGTCCACGGGACTTGGTCCAAGCTATTCAAGACCTTTCACATAAAACCTTCTAGAAGCTAGGGCAGTGCTCCTTACCTTAAAGAAAGTCTCCCCGCGTCACTTGATCCACATAAGGTTGGTGATGGACAGCGAGGTAGTTGTGAGATACTTGAATCGACAAGGATCGAGGTCACCACCTCTCAACCAGGTGATGTTGGACATCTTCCGATTGGCGGAAAAGAAGAAGTGGTACCTGTCGGCAGTTCACCTTCAAGGAGTCCGCAATGTGACAGCGGACGCTCTATCCAGGTTCACACTGATAGAGTCAGAATGGTCCTTAGACGCAAGATCATTCTCCTTCATTCTGAATCAGTCCCAGAACTGCAGATAGACCTCTTTGCGACGAAAGACAACAAGAAGTTGCCCCTGTACGTGCCCCGTACGAGGACCCCTTAGCGGAAGCAGTGGACGCGATGTCCCTCGACTGGAACAGATGGTCCAAGATTTATCTGTTCCCTCTTCACAACCTTCTGTTGAGGGTCCTCAACAAACTGAGATCCTTCAAGGGGTAGTGGCAATAGTGGCCCACAAGTGGCCGAACAGCGTGTGGTTCCTCCTGGCATTGGAACTGTAGCTGAAGTTTGTACCGCTACCAGATCCAGTTCTGACCCAGCGAGTCTAGAAGTCAACTGTCTGCGCTTCATTACAGAAAACCCGGACCCTGCAGCTCATGATTTTCTCTCCCTAGCGGTGAGAAAGCGTTGCGGGATTTCGAAAGCCAGCATAGACTTCCTTGAGGAATATAAGTGCAAATATACTAGAAGGCAATATGAGTCATCTTGGAGAAAATGGGTGGCCTTTTGTCAAGGCGAAGAATCCGCAGGAGATCTTGACAGACTTTTGCTTATCTTTCTTCTCCACCTCCATGGTCAAGGATTGGCAGCTAACACGATTTCAGCGTGTAAGTCTGCTTTGACAAGACCCATTCTATATGCCTTCCAGGTCGACCTAGGTAACGAGATTTTTAATAAAGTCCCGAAAGCCTGTGCTAGGCTCAGACCTTTAGCACCTCCAAAGCCCATTTCATGGTCTTTAGACAAGTTCTTCATTTCGCTTCTCTGTTGAGCAATGAAGAGTGTGCGTTAAAGGATTTGACACAAAAAGTTATTTTCCTATTTTGCACTCGCGTCCGGGGCCAGGGTTAGTGAGATTGTAGCCTATCGAGAGAGGCAGGCCGTGTTCAGTTCCTGGTTGAGGGAGAACTGAACCTGTTTCCGGATCCTACGTTTCCCGCCAAGAATGAGTTACCCACCAACAGGTGGGGTCCCTGGAGAATCTGCCCTCTGAAAGAAGATGCATCTCTATGTCCAGTAGAATGCCTAAAGGTCTATCTTCATAGAACTTCAGACTTCAAGGGTGGTCAACTATTCAGGGGAGAAACATCAGGCTCAAATTTATCTGTGAATCAACTCAGAGCGAAAATCACATATTTTATTCGCAGAGCGGATCCTGACAATACACCCGCAGGTCACGATCCGAGGAAAGTTGCCTCATCCTTAAATTTCTTTAATTGTATGGATTTTGAACATCTCCGTTCATACACTGGCTGGAAGTCTTCCAGAGTGTTCTTTCGCCACTATGCGAAGCAAGTAGAGGAACTAAAGAGATCTGTGGTAGCAGTGGGTCGCGATGTTAACCCTACTGTTTAACTCTGCGAGGAACAGTGGTCTTAATTGGGACGATTAATTCCAGGGTGAGTGTGTAGTTACATACTGTACTACAAACTAAGTGAGGGCACTGTGTTGCCTATGTAGACTGTTCCATTTCCGAAGGTGAACCTAGCATAAGTGCAGACATGTGTGCCGAGCGTTTCTAACGCTAAAGTCATTGATTTGTAATACAGACTTTAATGTTTTTCTTTCAGACAAACAAGCTCTGTTTACTATCATACTTATGCTTAAAGTTTTGGGTTATCCTCTTCTTATGTATATATATATATATATATATATATATATATATATATATATATATATATATATATATATATATATATATATATATATATATATATATATATATATATATATATATATATATATATATATATATATATATATATATAATTGTGGTTAACCTGTCTATTTATTGCCTGTCAATAAACTGGTTCTTGAGAACCTTGCGTCTCCTTCACCTGTGTC
>NC_090734.1:472168-482168 GCF_036898095.1 Palaemon carinicauda | reverse complement strand
CAAACACACCAGCCAAAAGGGTTGCCTTTTCTTTTGGACAGTGAGTGACAGAGATACCTTGTTTAAGTGAAGGATGAGCTGTTGTATCTACACCAAAGACTACAGATTTAAGGGTAGTTCACCACTTATGCTCTTGGGTTGTACCAGAAAGGGTTTCTTTTATGGTTAAATCGATTGCTTTTCAGTTGAAGCATAAACTCTTTGAGAAAAATATCTAAGGAGAGTATGGTTATCCCATATCAAAGCTGATCTGTTACCCTTCCAAAGATTATATATATCCGGCTTTTTCAAATAAGAGCGTCTACAATCATCACTTAACCATAGTTTGTCCTTCACTTGGCAACTTAGCTTACGAGAAGGGATAAGACTATCAATCATGTTGACTAAATTCTCATTCAAATGGATAACATCAGCGTGGCATCATTTACAATTACAAACTCTTTCAATTCTTTTGACAATTCCCTTAGTCAGATGCCCACGAAATTCCTTGAAATTTCATAGAAAGAAAAGCCAAAAACGGTAAAATGATAAAAGCGTAATCTCGTTCGGCTGCAATAGATCTATGGTGACCCTAAGTTACTGATGATCACAATTTCCCAGGTGGTCGTCAGAGAGGGATCTAATGAACATATCCCTGAGGATCGATAGCTTCCAAACAAATTATGATACTCAGGACGGTTCTGTGCTTTGGTACTAGTTATTGTGAAAGCTGAAGAACATAATGCTGAAATTCTTTTGGAATAAGTGGAGAATAAATGATGTATATATATATATATATATATATATATATATATATATATATATATATATATATATATATATATATATATATATATATATATATATATATATATATATATATATATATATATATATATTTATTTATATATATGTATATGTATATATTTAAATGCATGTATGTATATATATATATATATATATATATATATATATATATATATATATATATATATATATATATATATATATATATATATATATATATATATATATATATATATATATATATATATATATATATGTGTGTGTATATATATATATATATATATATATATATATATATATATATATATATATATATATATATATATATATATATATATATATATATATATATATACTGTATATATATGCGTAAAAATCACAGGAAAGCGTGATGCTCAGATGCAGAAGAACCACAGGGAAAATAAAAATACGAAATATAGTATATATATGCGTAAAAATCACAGGAAAGCGTGATGCTCAGATGCAGAAGAACCACAGGGAAAATGAAAATACGAAATATACGCTTAAGTCCTGACTAGTTTCGTGATACTTCCTCAGAGGACTGATTTATTGAGAGTCTTCTCTTCTTCTTCTTGGGGTATTAAAGCCAACACTTGTTGTTGGCAAGGGCCTCTCCCTTGGTTGGCCCGTACTTATTGAGAGAGGTTTCTTTACAATTTATAGGGAAAGCAAATGTACGAACATACATACAGAGATTTAGAGAACAATGACACTCCCTTACCAGCTACCTGAGCTTGAGTCAGGTGTTGAGTAGGAGGAGTCCCCAAGCTCATTAGACACCTGCTAAAAAGGGTCATTTCTAGTGGCGGGTATATTCTTGTTTTCTTCTTTTTTTTTCTTTCAGTACAGTTTATTTATATGACAATACGGTAACCTTATCTATATAAGTACATAAGCAAAACATACACAAACATACAAATATAAATATATATATACATATATACATATATATACACACACACACACACACACACATATATATATATATATATATATATATATATATATATATATATATATATATATATATATATATATATATATATATATATATACTAATACATATATACATACATATCCACATACACATACATACATATGCATATATACACTTATATGTATACAACATTAATATCATAAACATATAATCATGTATATATCAATACTCATATCTAGCATAACACAATATATTGCCAATATACTTATGCATACTATATAAAATAATTGTTTCCTTTAATGAATGGTAGCTTAGGTCTAAATATTAATTTCACAGCGACGTTAATTATTCACAATACATTCAATTCTACATTAAGTGGTTAATGTTTTTTTATATAGCTTTCAGATCTCTTTACATATAAAGGCGTCAAGTTTATAAATTCCATGACCAATATTCAAGTTGTTTTCAAAGGTTTCTTTTATGAAACTGGACTCTATGATGTTTCTTTCCACTAAGTTATTTGAATGAACCAATTTCTTTGCACCTGACCAATTAATAGGGTGATTTTTATCTCTAACGCGAGCAAAGAGTGCATTATTATCTTGAGCATACCTGACACTTTTCTTATGTTGTTCAATTCTCTTTTCTAGGGCTTTACCAGTTTGACCAATATAGTATTTTTCACAAGCATTGCATGGAATACGATATACACATCCCTTGGTAATGTCAGGAGAATTCTTTATTAAGGCTGTTTTTATTGTATTTTTACTCTTAAATGCTACATTTACATTGAAGTTTTATAACAGTTGGGGAATTTCTTTAAATGAATCACAATAAGGTAGTACAAGTAAATTTTGTGTGTTGTAGTTTTTTCTGTTATCATTACCGAAAAAAAGTCTTTTTTGCTGTTTTTAGGGCATCATCTAACACAATTTCAGGATACTTTAGTTTTTTACCTATTGCTCTAATACCATTTATTTCGTCATCAATATATTCAGGGCTGCAGACTCGAAATGCTCTTAAATACATAGAAGTAAATACAGATTTCTTAACTTTGTTGCCTTGGTTTGAGTAATAATGGACATATGCCGAGATATTCGTTGGCTTTCTATATATACTGAACTTGAGACTATTATTACATCTATGTATGCGACAGTCCAAAAAAGGTAGGGTACAATTATTCTCTAGCGGTGACTTGCTAGTGTCGTTGCGTAGGAAGACGCGCATCGCAGAGTGCAAGTGTGTCGGTATGTGATGCTTCGCTAGGGGCTCGTAAGTCTGGCGACATGTAGTAAATTTTCCCATGATGTAACATATGCGCTGGAGATTGTCGCAGGGAGTTGCAGATGTACAGAAATTGGCAGGGTTGATCAGAACGTTGCCATACACCAATTCAGCTGCGGAGACGTCCAGGGCATCTTTAGGAGTGGTCCTTAGTACCAGGAGGACCCAGTGAGGCTTTGTAAACCAGTTGGAGTCCTTGCAGAGGGACTTCGAAGCTGCTTTGAGGGTGCGATGAAAACGTTCAACTATTCTATTGGCAGCGGGGTTGTAGATAGTTGTGTGATGTAGGGTGATGCCGAGGATTCTCGCTAATGATGTCCACAATTGAGAGGTGGAAGTGGTACCCCTGTCAGAAGTGATATGCTCAGGGATACCAAATCTTGCTATCCATCCTGAGAAAAAGGCAGATGTACATGAGGCGGACGTTGCAGTTTCCATGGGAATGGCTTCAGGCCAACGAGTGGAGCGATCGATGAATGTAAACAGGTAGCAATGTCCTTGTGCTGTGGGTAGGGGAGCTAAAACGTTGACGTGAATGTGGGCGAAACGATACTGAGGTTGAGGAAAGGTGCCCACTCCGGAATCCGTGTGTCAATGTACTTTGGAAGTTTGGCAAGAAGTAAAGTATCCTTAGTAATGCCATGCCAAATGAACTTCATCTTCAGCAGCTGTGCAGTAAAACGGCGCAAGGGATGTGGAAGGCCGTGAATGAAATAAAAAACCTGTTGGCGCATGGGAGCAGGAATCTACGGCGCGGTCTACCAGTACTGATGTCACAGAGGAGGGTGGTGTTGGAGTCGTCTAGGGGGATGTCTTCTCAACGGAGGGATGTGCAGGATGTCCTACATGCTTGAAACTCTGGATCCTTTTATTGGGCTTCAGCCAAGGTGTTATAATCCAATTCCAGTTGAATGGCGGCCAACGTGTTTCTTAACAGGGCGTCAGCAACGCAATTCATTTTTCCAGGGACGAATTGAAGGGTGCAATTGTATTCAGCCACGGCGGAGAGATATCGGCATTGATGGGCGGACCAGGAGTCAGAGTTCGAGTGAACGCGTGCACCAGAAAGCGAAGTGCACCGCCAGCAATTCGCGATCGAATGTAGAATAACCCGATTCTGCATTGGACAGTTTTCTGCTGAAGAAGGGCAATGTGCGGGGCAAGCCATTGACCACTTGCTTAAGTACTGCACCAATAGCCATGTGGCTGGCATCGGTGGAGAGAAGGCGAGGGGCATGGGGGACGGGAGAAGTGAGAGCAGAAGCGGTTGATAGGGCATTCTTTGCATTACAGAGGGCCGCTTATTGAAGGGGACCCCACTTCAGGTCTTTTGGCTTGCCCTTGAGGGAGGCGTAGAGGGGCGCAAGAGTGGCGGTAATGGCTAGTAGAAAACGGTGATAATAGTTGACCATGCCCCAGAATTCCTACAATGCTTTGACAGTTGAGGACGTGGGGAAGCTCTGAACGGCTGCTACCTTCTTAGGGAGGGGATGGACTCCCTCAGAAGTGATGAGGTGCCATAAGAACGACACTTCGTTGGTGCCAAAGGTATATTTGTCATACCGGACTACAAGGCCATTTTGTTGTAGGCGATCGAGCACAATGCGCAGGTGACGGAAGTGTTCCTCTTTTGAGGAAGAAAGCACAAGTATGTTGTCCATGTAACATACACAGAAGGGGAGGTCCCCTAAGATGCCATTCATGAGTTGTTGAAAAGTGTCATTACGAAGGCCAAAACAGGAGTAATTGAAGGTGTATTTATCGAAGGGAGTGGTGATGGCAGTCTTGGGGATGTTTTCTGGGTTCATAGGCACCTGATAATACTTCTTCAGGAGGTCGAGCGTGGAGAAAACCTTCGCTTTATGCAGGTAGGAGGTCACGTCGGCGATGGGTGGGAAGGGGTAGTGATCCGGTACTTTTTGTATGTTCAGACACCTGTAATCACCACACGGATGGAGGGAGCTATCTTTCTTCAGGACTATGTGTAAGCGCTACGACCATGGGGTGGAAGCCTTTGGCAACGGCCCATTGCTTCCATTTCGGTGAACTTCTGTTTTGCAGCTGCCAATCAATCCGGTGCCAGACATCTGAATTTGGCGAAGACTGGGGATTCCATCGTCTTGATATGGTGATAAATACCGTGTTTGGCAGGAGCCATAGGCATTTGGCGAAGTTCTGGACAGAAAGCTTTCATGTACGACGGGAAGAGGTGGGTGTAGGCATCCGTGTGTGCGCTGATGTGGATAGCGAGGTTGGAGGGGGCGGTTTTCAGTGGTGGCGACGAGTGCGAGTGTGCGTTGTCCGATTGTCGGTGGGCGACACCGACCAGAAGGTGGAAATGAGAGAGAATATCCGCAATGAGAATTGACAATGTGACGTCAGTAACGAGAAACTTCCAATTGAATTTGGCGTCTCCAAACGATAATGTGAAATTTTTGTAACAGTAGGTGGGTATCGCAGATCCGTTGGCAGCTACCAGGCGGACGTAGACTGACTACGCCGTGTCCTGAAGAGTTCCCGAGGCAAAAGATAACGACAAGCACCCGTGTCTACCAAAAATCGCATGCCAGTTTCTACATCATGTAAAAAGAAAAGATTGGAAACACGGGGGGCCACCGGCACAAGCGATGGCCTATTTACACGTTTTTTGGCCACTGGCAATTCTTGTCACATTTCTTCGCGGCAGCCCAGAATCTGGAGTGGTAGTAGCAAAACTGCTGCTGATGGGCGGCAGTATGTGGCTGTAGAAGTCGTTGGTTAGGGCACGAGTGAATAATGGGGGATGGGTGGCTTTGTCACAGCTCCGGTACATCACAGGGAAGGCATGTGATTCTTATGGCATTCACGTCAGCTTCGGTTGATGTAGAATAGGTGTCCTCTTTGTCAGGAGTGGAGGCATTGATGGAGGTCTTGAAGGTTGTGAAGTGGTTGTCCATAAGGGCATCATCAGGTCCTTCATTGATAAACTATCGACATCGAGTATGGAAGCACATACAGGTTCGGGTAAAGAGTGTACCCAAGGGGTACTAAGTAGGTTACCCTCACGAGGAGTACCGTTTAAGGCAGGTTGCAGGCGAGCGATACTGGTCATTTCCCTGAGGTCAAGCGAAGCCCTTTGGTCCCCTAACAGTTGATGGGAGAGATGAAAAAGCTTTGCTATACGGGTGGCTGGTGACAGCAAGTACTGCTGCAGAAGGTATGTTTTGAGGGCGTCATATGCTATCGGGGTGTCTCCTTGTTCACAAAGCCAGTTGGAGATTTCTGGGAAGGTGTCCTCGGGTATCGTGAGTGAACATAATCTGCTTTGGTCATTGAGCGAGTCACACCCTTTATGCCGAAATGGACTTCTGAGAGCTGAAACTAAGCAAACGCCTCACCGCTGGCTAACAACGAAAGTTTGAAAGGGGCGGCGCCAACTTCCGTTGAGTCCGCCATAGTAACAGCGAAGGGTTGAAGGCCGGAGGAGCGAGTCAACCTCCGGGGTTACCAATACGACGGGCCAAAAGTAGTTTGTGAGTCAGAGGCAAGATGAATGCAACTGAGTTTACTTTATTACAGATGCATCAAGTATATATATATATATATATATATATATATATATATATATATATATATATATATATATATATATATATATATATATATATATATATATATATATATATATATATATATATATATATATATATATATATATATATATATATATATATATATATATATATATATACACACACTAGGTCCTGGTAAGGTCGCATAATACAAACATGCTATTTCTTGTCAAACCGGCAACTGGTTCTGTTAACAGTTAACAATGAAGTAGGGAGACAGGTTAACCCTGGAACGGTATGGTGGGTCGTCCGCGACCCCGAGCGTCAAAAAAAAAGAGGTTTTTCTCACGTGACTCACCCCAGTGACTGAATTTGTGGGTGATCGACCTGCAGTAGGTGTCTCGCCTACACGCTCTAGTAGTGTCCAGATGTGCATTGCTGTAGCTGTACTCCTTCCCCGACTTCTGAGACGCGTCGGGGTCGAGCGCGACCGAGTTTACCCTTCTAAGGTAAATTGCAAAAATTATCAAAGTTATTACGTATTATGAAATTGTCGTAGAATGGTGCAACTTGTATAGGTTATCAGTTGTGGAAAGTCTTGGTGAATTGTTTGGCTACCATGTGCATGATTTTTTTTTTAGTTAAAATGTCGTTCATCACCACGAGGACCATTTTACCGCGACTGCCCCTTTTTCAATTTTTTTTCATTTTTTTGCCAAGTAATTTTTCCGTAAGATATTGCTAAATAGTGTCGTAAAACTTTTGCTTTTTTAGTGTTGGAAAGTGTGTCTAGATGATCTGGCTACCCATGCGTGACTTTGTTTTTGTCAGATACGACGTAGTTATTGGTATATTGGGTATTTAACTGCAGTTGCCAATTTCTGTTTTTTTTCAATATTTGTAAAAATTTACTACGTAGTAAGGAATTGCCGTATATTATTGATTTTTTTTTCATGTTTATGTGTTAGAAAGTGTGCCTTGATGGTTGGGCTAACACGTGCATGTCTTTTTTTTTTTATCTGAGATGCCGTATATTAGAATGTTGGGCATTTTACCGCGAGTGCCCCTTTTTCATTTTTTTCATTTTTTTGCCAAGTCATTTTTCCGTAAGATATTGCCAAATAGTGTCGTAAAACTTTTGCTTTTTTAGTGTTGGAAAGTGTGTCTAGATGATCTGGCTACCCATGCGTGACTTTGTTTTTGTCAGATACGACGTAGTTATTGGTATATTGGGTATTTAACTGCGGTTGCCAATTTCTGTTTTTTTTTTCAATATTTGTGAAAATTTACTACGTAGTAAGGAATTGCCGTATATTATTGATTTTTTTTTTATGTTTATGTGCTAGAAAGTGTGCCTTGATGGTTGGGCTAACACGTGCATGTCTTTTTTTTTATCTGAGATGCCGTATATTAGAATGTTGGGCATTTTTCCGCGAGTGCCCCTTTTTATTTGTTTTGCATGTTTTTGCTTAGTCATGTTACCGTAGGGAATTGGCAAGTAGTGTCTGGCTACCCATGCCTATTTTTTTCTAGCCAGATGTAGCGTATATATAAGTATATGTTCGATTTTCCTGTGATTGCCATTTTTTCGTTTTTTCCCATTTCTTTCAAAATTACTACGTACTAAGGAACTATCGCAGAGTAATGATTCATTTATATGTTTATTTGTCGGAAAATGTGCCTTGATGGTTTGCCTAGCACGTGGCTGAAATTTTATTTTTTTTCTGAAATGCCGTATATTAGAATGGCCATTTTTCCGCGAGTGCCCCTTTTTATTTGTCTTGCATTTTTTTGGCTTAGTCATGTTACCGTAAGGAATTGGCAAGTAGTGTCGCAAAACTTAATTTTATAGTGTTGGAAAGTGTTTCTAGATGATCTGGCTACCCATGCCTATCTTTTTTTTAGCCAGATATGGCGTATATATAGGTATGTGTTCGATTTTCCTGTGATTGCCAGTTTTTCGTTTTTTCCCATTTCTTTCAAAATTACTACGTACTAAGGAACTATCACAGAGTAATGATTCCTCTAGATGTTTATTTGTCGGAAAATTTTGTTTACTTCTTTTTTGATTGAATATCATCAAATTTTTTTAGCTAAAATATTATATTGTTTTACATTTTTTTTTCGATTTTATTTCCCTTCAAAAAATTTTTTTTGGGGTCAGAATTTTAATTTTATATTCGTAAAATAATCGGAAATTATCCAACAATCCACCATACAATTTTTATGCATATCCAAGAATAATTAGATTAGTAAATAACACCTTGAAATTGACATACCCTTCCTACATTTCAAGTGGCAGATTAGGGAGTATGAGTCAGTGTGGTTGGCGGCCATTTTGTGAACATATCCGAAGCGTAAGTTGCCCTATCTATATATATTCTTATTCCCTATAAAATTTGTGATATTTTGGTATATTTATACCTGCATAAATATCATATTATATATTAAATATATGTATTTTTTTACGAAATTTCTAAGTACTCAAAAAATTACCTTTAGATATGGCCCCTGATATAAATGTAATTTACAAAATAATGAAGATTTTTTTACATATTTCTATTTTAGGATAACATATGTTTATTCCCTAAAAAAATTAGCCACTTCCTATTTCATTTGGGTACCCAAAAAATTCATGAAATTTGGACCAGTTTTTTTGGCCTTAAATATTCAATTCAGCAGTGGAAAACTGCTCCAATTTAATAAAAAAGACATTTTAAACCGGCTGCATATAGGCTTGTCTTTTTTTTATTCAATATAACTGTTTTTTATTCTTAATGTCCACCTAATATTTATCATTCTCATTATATACACCGCCTTATTTCAATTTCTTTTTCGTACAATTTGTTAACATATCTTCTTTTTTAGTTTGTTCTCGTACCCATGTTGCCCGTTTCCGTCTCTTAAGTTAATACTGGTAGGGCCATCTGATGAAACACTTCTTTTTAGAAAATGTGGAATTTTACTTTTCATAATATCGTTGTTTACCAAAGGCTCTACATCCCATAATATATATATATATATATATATATATATATATATATATATATATATATATATATATATATATATATATATATATATATATATATATATATATATATATATATATATATATATATATATATATATATATATATATATATATATATATATATATATATATATATGTGTGTGTGTGTGTGTGTGTGTGTGTGTGTGTGTGTGTGTGTGTGTGTTTTTCGGCATCTAGTTCCTGTTTCTCCTAAGTACGTATACCCATTGACAATCTCCAGAGGTTCGTCAATAAACTTTACTTGTTGTCTTTTAGGTTTTTCATTGAACATTATCTTTGTTTTACTAAAATACAGTATATATACTTGTATACATATATATGCATATATGCATATACGCATACAAATACACATACACACACACACAC
>NC_090734.1:467168-469668 GCF_036898095.1 Palaemon carinicauda | reverse complement strand
CGAAATATAGGCAACTAAGAGGAGAGACAAGAAAAGGATTGATCTAACTGAGATGAGAAGGTTGAGGTGGCAATGTGGATTTACTAGAAAGGATAAATATGAGAACAAGCATGTTAGAGGCCTTCTCAAAATAGCACCAGCTTCAACCAAAGTGAGGGAAAGTGGACTGGGATGGTATGGACAAATAAAGAGACAAGAGGAAGACCATCTGATACGGAAGATGATGATGGATATGGGACTACCTGGTGGGAGAAGGTTAGCAGACCAAAATTGTGATGGATATACTGTGTGAAGAGAGATATTGTATGAGGAAGATGCACTGGGCCGAAGGAAATGGAGGAATGTGCTGAAGAAACATTACAGTGACCTCAAATAGTGACAAGCTTGCAGAGAGAAGAAGAAGACGAAGAAGAAGAAGAAGAATTCGGAGACGAAAGTCATATTTAACTGATATTGAACTTCAGCGCCCGACACTTTCATTCACCCCAAACCTCACCCCTACCCTACACTCACCAACACCACCTCAATCAGCAATACCACGACGCCTACACACCCTATCCACAACCGCACATTACGCACAACTGCACATCATCCATATCCCCTCTCGACCCACATCGTTCTCACCCCCACGATCACCCCACCTACATTCCCACTCCACCAACATCTAACCTCACCCTTACCCACATTCCCACTCCACCTACCCCCCCCCCCCCCCCCCAACATTTCCACTCCACCCACATCCCTGAATAAATGCAAATTATTCCAGCAATCATTATCAGCCTTTACACCCAAATTTCCATTTAAGAAGACATGCCATTCTCAGAAGGATTTGTAGCAAACCTGCATTTCTAAGAATTTAACTAATAATAAGCAATGTACGTGATCACGGGTATCGGTACACTATATTATAAAAATTCCTGATATTCTTCTGCCTACTGTTATGATTAACTTCATCCTTCCATTAAATTTGAGATTTTGCAAAGGTTATAAAATTTCGGAATTAGTGGTAGCCTGTTATTTAATAATGATAAGGGGATGTTTGAAGTCCTCTAAGATAATGAAAGGGAATGGCCTGGTAATAATGGTTTAATCTACATTCTCATCTGACATTTCTTTCTTGCATTTGCTCTCCTTTTTTCATAATAGTCTATTTTCTCTAAATAGAATTATTCTGGAAACCAATGTGACCGTGTGTGAAGTCTGTCACGTTCATGAGGATGACAAAGTGGTATTCATACATACATACATACATACATACATACATACATACATACATACATACATACATACATACATACAATTTTTAATTAAGAGGAAGATACACATAGCAAAACAGCTGATAATTAACCAAATACCAAATATGAGGAAAGTGATTCTGCTGAAGAGAAGAGGAAAGCATATTACTATATTTGCCTACAAAATCCTCTAGCTTCAATCAACAATATGTCTTTTCCTAAAATATCTCCATAACAGAAATTAACAGGATTCAATTTCCCGGTCAGCCAATTGGATGGAAAATTGCTTCAGCGGCTAATGGCACTGAAGAATTCAAATAACGTTATTTAAAACAAGTTGGGCTGGAAATTCTACTGAAAAGAAATTATAAAAAAATTAGTGTTTTTATAAAGTATTGCCAAATTGAATGCACACCCCTCACTCCCCTCACTCCACCAACACCTGACCCCACCCATATCCCCACCCTAACAACAGGATGAAAATATTGAGAAAATATTCATCATCCATGTCAGCAAATTGGCTGAGAAATTGGTTAACTCGCTAATGGCTTTGGAGAATTCTGATTACGATATTCAAAAACAACTTGTGCTGGAAATCCTAATGAAAAGAAAATATAACAAAGTAAATGAATATATAATGTTTTGTTAAATTGAATGCACCCCCAAAACTCCACTCCACCAACATAATGAAAATTTAAGGAAACATTTATCATCAAATTATTTATAATGCAACGAATTTTTGGATGAAATAATACATTTTCAAATCTTTAGAAAAACCCAAAAGAAATGAGGGCGAAAAGAGTTTCTCATTTCCAAGATGAACTGACTTCGCCTCTAATTATTTGTTCAGCAAAAAAAAAAAAAAAAAAAAAAAAAAAAATGGGGGGAGGGAATAAAAACTTTTACCTAATACTTCTAGAAATGTTTTTCAGCTCTTTTGAAATTTCAAGATAACGGGGTTTCTTTACTCTAGCAGAGAAACATAATAGGAAAAAATTTTCTTAGAGACCTAATATATATATATATATATATATATATATATATATATATATATATATATATATATATATATATATATATATATATATATATATATATATATATATATTGAGATTCTGTCGGCTCGCTCCGGTTCGTTAGAACCATCTTGCGGAATTTCAAGAGTTCGGCGAGTTGGCTGACCAGTGTTACCAAGTAAGGGGAAAATCCTATAGATTTACCGGATTTAAGCCTTTGTTAGCGGATTTCAAATTTCTGCAGCGGAT
>NC_090734.1:457168-462168 GCF_036898095.1 Palaemon carinicauda | reverse complement strand
GGGAACCACATACTGTTCGGCCACTTGTGGGCCACTATTGCCGCTACCCCCTTGAAGGATCTCAGTTTGTTGAGGACCCTCAACAGAAGGTTGTGAGGAGGGAACAGATAAATCCTGGACCATCTGTTCCAGTCGAGGGACATTGCGTCCACTGCTTCCGCTAAGGGGTCCTCGTACGGGGACACGTACAGGGGCAACTTCTTGTTGTCTTTCGTCGCAAAGAGGTCTATCTGCAGTTCTGGGACTTTATTCAGAATGAAGGAGAATGATCCTGCGTCTAAGGACCATTCCGACTCTATCGGTGTGAACCTGGATAGAGCGTCCGCTGTCACATTGCGGACTCCTTGAAGGTGAACTGCCGACAGGTACCACTTCTTCTTTTCCGCCAATCAGAAAATGGCTAACATCACTGGGTTAAGAGGTGGTGACCTCGACCCTTGTCGATTCAAGCATCTCACAACCACCTCGCTGTCCATCACCAATCTTATGTGGATCGAGTGACGCGGGGAGACTTTCTTTAAGGTAAGGAGCACTGCCATAGCTTCTAGAAAGTTTATATGAAAGGTCCTGAATAGCTTGGACCAAGTCCCCTGGACTTTTTTCCGATGAGAGTGACCTCCCCATCCCTCCTTTGAGGCGTCTGAGTGAATCGTTATCGACGGGGGAGGTGGCTGAAGAAGAACCGACTTCTTTAGATGTCTGGCTTGGGACCAAGGTCTGAGCAGAGTACGTAGCCGAGGCGGCACTGGTCTTCTCAGGTCTCTTCGCGCGTTTGATGCATACCTTCTCCAAACTCCGGTTGCATCCTTTAGCTGTGCTCTTAGCACTGGGTCTGTCACTGAAGCAAACTGGAGAGAGCCTAGTACCCTCTCCTGTTCGCGTCTTGATATCCTTTCGGAATCTAGAAGTCTCTTGACAGAGCCCGCTATCTCCTTCCTTTTCTTCGTCGGGATGGAGAAACTGTGTGACAAAAGGTCCCAGTGGATTCCCAGCCACTGGAACTTTTGGGATGGAGAAAGTCGAGACTTTTTTCTGTTGATCTTGAAGCCTAGGTACTCTAGGAACTGGATCACCTGACTGGAAGCTTGCAAGCATTCGGTCTCGGATGCTGCCCACACCAGCCAGTCGTCCAGGTAGGCTACTACCTGAATTCCCTTTAGGCGTAATTGTTTGAGAGCTGCACTCGCAAGCTTCGTGAAAATCCTTGGGGCTATGTTTAGCCCGAATGGCATGGCTCTGAAGGCGTACAGTCTCCGTTGTAGCCTGAACCCTAGGTAGGGGGAGAGTCGACGGCTGATTGGAATGTGCCAATAGGCATCTGACAAGTCTATAGAGACTGAGTATGCCCTCTTGGGCAGTAAGGTCCTTATGTGTTGCAGTGTTAGCATCTTGAATTTGCAATTCACTATGAACTTGTTGAGTGGCGACAAGTCCATAATGACTCTGAGTTTTTCCGAGTCTTTCTTGGGAACACAAAACAGCCTCCCTTGGAATTTGATGGACTTCACCTTTCGGATCACCTTTTTCTCCAACAGTTCTTGAACGTACTCCTCCAGAACGGGGGTGGAGTGTTGGAAAAACCGAAGGCACGGGGGTGGAGTGCTGTACCAGCTCCAGCCCAGTCCATTCTTGACTAGGCTTTGGGCCCAGGGATCGAAGGTCCAGCGATCCCAAAATTTCATCAGTCTCCCTCCTACCGGTATCGTTCCACTTGGACTGCTGTCCTGAGGTCTTGCCTCCCTGACCACGACCACCTCTGAATCCCCTTCCCCTTGAGGGGCGCCTAGACGTGCCTCTGGCTGCTCCTCTAGGTTTTGCACGAAAGGAAGAAGACTGTCCTTCGAACTTTGGGGTGAATGTGGTTGACTGACCTGGCACAGCCTGGGGTACCCACTGAAAAGTAGTTGGGGTTTGTGCCACCATCTGGGGCACTGGAGGCAATGGCAATTGCAGTTGCTGTTGCTGTTTAAGAGGCTTGGCTGGCCGAGACGGTAGCCTAGTCCTCATATTCTTCCTCTTTGGTTGAGGACCCTCATCCGGGGAAGATTTTCTTTTGATAGCCAGGCCCCACTTCTGGAGAAGGTTTCTATTCTCCACGGCGGCCTTATCAACAACCTCTTTAACCACATCGGTAGGGAAAAGGTCTTTTCCCCAAATGTTGGAGGAGATTAACTTCCTTGGCTCGTGTCTCACCGAAGCCCCTGTGAACACGAACTCCCTGCAAGCTCTCCTTGCCTTGACGAAGCCATAAAGGTCCTTCGTCACTGTGGCTAGGTGAGACTTAGCCACTACCATGAACATTTCATGGACCTTGGGGTCTCTTGCCATCGTCTCAAGAGTAGTCTGATGAGACATTGAGGCAGCCAGTCTTTCTTTTGTCTCGAACTCCCTTCGTAAAAGAGAGTCGGAAAGCTTGGGGAGGTCCTCGCCGAATTGCCGTCCGGCAATATCAGCCCCCAACTTTCCCACTGAGAATGTCAGATGGACATCCTTCCAGTCTTTGTGGTCCATAGGCAGGGCCAGCGACAAGGGTTTACACTCCTCCAGGGAGGGGCAAGGCTTGCCGGCCTCGACTGTCTTTAGGACAGCCGCAAACCCTTTCTGTAAAAAGGGGAAGGCTCTATCAAGAGAGGACACAAAAGAAGGGAGCTTCTTGCTCAATGCAGCTACCTTCGAGTTAGAGAAGCCCCTCTCTTTCATCGAGGATGAAAGTAGGGCTTGAGCCTTAGCGTGGTCCATAATAATGACCTCCTTCGGCTCTGTCTCCTCCCTTGAAGCTGGTTCTTTTCTCAGCTGAACATAGCAGTCCGGATATGATGCCTTGCTGGGCCAGAATTCTACCTCCTCTAGGGGAACTGAACCCAGCTTATCCGAGATGACGATCTTTCCAGTCATCATCGGCATATGCTCAGCATACCTCCATGGGTTAGCATCTGAGCATATGGGAAGGTCTTTCACATTGAGCCTTTTCCGGGGCCCATGTGATTCTGCCAGGGACTGCATACGCAGTTCCATTGCAGCCGCCTTCTCCTGATTCTCCTTCTGCATTTGTTGGATCATTCCAACAATCGAAGAGAGGGCCCTGTCCCAGTTCTACTGGGAGACCAGCCGATGTTGACCTCATCCTCTACGACATCCGGGGTTTGAACTTGATCCTGACCTTCTGCCAGGAGGTCTTCTTCCAAACGTTCGTCCAGGTCAGACATCCTGTCATCCAACTGGATGTCTTGCATCGCGACTGCGACTTCCACGTCCACCTGGACTTGATCTTGAGGGATCTCCTCTTGAGGCTGGGGAATCACTGCATCAGCTGATGCCTGGGGAAAAAGATACGCCCTCATCTTCTCACTTGGAAGATAAGGGCCAGAGGTGTTCTTCTTGAAGCCCCTTACCCAAGTACGAAGCTTTTTCCCTTGCTATATCCCTTGATTCCGCCGTTCTAGGGGAATCAAAAGCCTCAGTAATCAGGTTAGTGCATACAGTACATACCTGAGGGTCCCAATACTGGAGATCATCCTTGGAGACAGCGCATGCTGCATGTCTCCTACAACACTCATGTCCACAGAGGTTCTTGCTGCGGACATTGCAGAAAACATTTCCGCACTTCGGAGGGTCCTCCTGTAAAGAGAAGAAATTTCCATGAGTATCAAGTGAACTATGTATCACTGGATATGCATAGGTATAGCATAACAATTCATAAAGGAAAGACACATACTGTGTTTCCCTCACAACCCATTGTTGCAGCCTTCCAGATAATAAAATCAAAATGGTTTATCTCTTCTAGAGTAACCAATGCAAGGTTTCCAGAGGAAACAGGGGGAGCTCACACCTAAGCAATGATTTTAAAATTCCTGGATAATAGACAGGGAAGAACTCAGCTTCCTATCTGAGGGCAACAGCAAAGGGCTGTGCAAGAAAACACAATAGTGTTAGAAGATACAAGTGCTGTACCTAAACCTTTACTATAGTTTTCTTCTTACTGTATATGCTATACAGAAGAATACTAGTACAGTATAGGGGGATGTGTGCCGGCCTGCCTTTGCCGGCCGGCACACACCACAACTAGCTTTAAAGTATACTACTTAAACAGCTATAGGGCGGCAGCACTCTGGTTCAAATGCCTGTGCCGGTCGGCAGCAACTGCCGGCCGGTAACAGCCAGTGTTGGCCGGCAATGGCTGCGGCCAGCAACTACACAAGGTAGTACCCAGCTGCCGGCCACACTCTTGGTGACCGGCAGACAAGGATTGACATAAGCCAGCCGGCAAAGGTACAAGACCGATGCCAGCCAGCAGCAAAAGAACCAGAAGACTACACCTGCCCGGCTGCCGGCCTCATAGGCCGGCAGCCGGGACAGGTACAGCACTAGAAGAAAATAGAATGGATGCCGGGATAAGAGTGTACACAACCCCCAAGCCAGGCAACCGAAAGAGTGCATATAAGGAAGGGGAAAAAACTAATTCAGGCTTCCTTGACCAATGCCGTCCGGCTCTGCCGGCAGGCATGGATGAGGGACCAAGAGAGGTCCGGGCAGCACTCGAAAACATAAGACCCTTGCCGGCCAGCAGCTCTGGCCGGCCGGCAATGGGCCGAGTCAATTCCACATCCCAACCTATACTAGGTCCAGAAGTAGAACGACGTACAGTACAGTAAGACCCCTGCCGGCCAGCTCTGCCGGCCGGCAAGGTACAGTACAGTAATGGCTAGGCCATTACGGAGATAGAGGGGGAAGGGACAAGAGGGTCCTGCCAACCTTGCTTTAGTGACAGATCACCCGCAGCCAAGAAACTTATCTTAGCCTAAGGGAGATCTAAGGGGAAAGGCCAGCAATACTTGCCAGCTTCCAGAGCACCAAAGCAAGGAAGGTGTTGCTACTCCCAAGGGAAGAAATTATCCTCCCCCGAGAACAGCAACAGGACTAGTCTGGTAGATCACAAAAGAAGGAATCATAACTAAAGAAACCTTCGGTAGTGACCTAAGGGAGCTAAGCTCCCTTTGTAT